>NW_027069479.1:631667-676522 GCF_002906115.3 Quercus suber
TTGAAGTGGTCTATTCTTTACATTTTTAAGCTATCTGACTTCCCTCGTATAAGTAGCCACCTCACAGGCTATCAGCTCCGGGCTTTTACACTTTACCCCATGGCGTACCATGTTTCTGTTGTTCCACAGACCCCATTAGTTTGAAACTTATATAGTATTTCTTTAATGTGCCAATTATCACACACACACAAATTAAAAATTAAAAATAAAAATCAAACAAATCTGGTTGGACCTAAGTGTATAAATGTTTAGAGTGCTCCAAATGTCTTACCTAAGGACATCCAAAACAAAAAAAATACTAGGGTTGATAAAGACATTTTATCAAACCAACATTTAAAAAAAAAAAAAAAAAATGCTAATGTTGATGCAAGAGTAATTCAAGTTAAGACTGTTTAGCGAAAATTGTTCACATTATACTTTCAATCTAAGTAAGGCAAAAAAAAAAAAAAAGTTTAATTCTAATAATTCATTTATATTATGTCCCAAAATAGTTGTTTCAGCTCAAAATAAAATTCGCAAACACAAAATTTGAAACACTAAAAGCATGAAATGATGTCAAATAAGGCGTTTGCTTTGATCATGTGTTCCCATGACATGATCCCATCTTTTCAATCACGGACTCTGTCCTTTCTCCTTTTAGCTCAATTTTGTTTTAACACTGACGGTTCTTTTTTCTTTTTTTCTTTTTTTTTTTATTTTAAGAAGAGTTTTCTATAATTCTCCTCCATCTTTCATGTCTTAGAACATTTTATCTAATGTCCTAATAATAAATAATAAAAAAAAATAAAAATCCAGCTCAAACTTATCAGGTGTGCAACGGTGAGTTTTGACTCTTTACCCTAAGTAAATGTATATGTTTCGTACTGACTTATAAGCAAGTCTTTTGCTTTTAAACTTTTATATGGAGTTTTTTAAAATTTGTATGAAAAAAGAGTATTATGGGAGTTAAACATGGTATAGTAGGAATTCTAATGTGTATTTGTATTCAAACGTGGGATAGTATATGAAGATCAATTTACTTATATATATACCCTCACTTGTTTGTTTGTTTGAAAATAATGACAAATAATTATTAAGGGTGTTTTAGATATTATGGACATGCGTAAAGGCTAGTATTCTATAATTATTATCCAATTTTCAAGTTGCTTAAAATTAAATTGGAATTTTTTTGTTTAATGACACATAACGATATGCACATGCTCAAAGAAGACCTTTCATTTGGATGAAAAAATTCCTTTTGACTTCTAATCACTCGTAGGTAGGCCATGCTCAAAGGCTCTTATTATATTTCTCAATATTGAACTTTTATATATTCTTAGGATATCAAAATTTATGATAAAAAGAAAAGCCATAGGTATAGTTTAGAAAATTATAGCTCAAACTTGCCAAAAAAAATAAAAAACAAAAAACTAATAAGCACGCATATGAACAGGCTACTGATTTATTGTGGGATTATTTATTACATGCAGTTACATTTTAAGACAAAAAGATAAAATAATGAGCATCGTAAAAAAATTTCATTTATTCCAATTTGAAGCTTGTGTATTTGTTCAATAAATTTTATGTGATTGGTAACCACCAAAATAGTTAAAAGAGTAATAGAACCTTACACAAAAAATAAAAATAAAAATGAAAATACTATGTTAGTATTGAAGTCATTGTGAAGGTACTTTTACTTTCAGGCTTAAGAAAGTAAATTGTAGTTAAAGAAGTTTAAGTTCTATGTTGTATATTCAAGAGGTAGGCTCGTTTTGGATATATACCACTGTAAGTTTCTTTAAGACATTCTCCACTCTCCTTGTGTGTGTGTTAAAAATATTTAGTATTCTCAAAAAAAAAAAAAAAAAAAGTAAATTGCATTCCATTAAACTCAAATATTTAGGAAGCCACACAGTCACAAGCAAATCAATTTTTTTTTAGAATTTATTTTAACATAATTTCCGCATAGTTTACAAAATAGAAATAAAAAAGAATATAATCAAAATAGATATAGCACTACAAATCTGGTACTATTGTTCTTCTTTCACTCTATCTATTGATATTTGATTAAAGTTCATCTGTTTATAAGATAATGAAGACATATATAGCATCCATACATACCCCCCCACCCCCCCAAAAAAAAATTCTGCATTCCGGATCAACCATGAATCTCTTGGCTTCAAAAATGGATAGATAAATTTGATCATAGATGGCGCTAGACCATATTATCTAAAGATCTAACTCTTTCCCAAGCCCATAAAGTCTTAAAGAATTTATGACGCAAGACCTCCACAATTTTCAAAGTCCAACTTGTTGATTGGAGATCGTGAAGTGCAGATTCAAAGTCTTGTCGAAGACTAATGTGCAAACCATGCATTCTAAAAAATTAGTATACAAAGTGTAATTCGAAGTATAATATAGGATGATAAAATATAATTTTCTCTATAAATATTAAACATGTAATATTTTAATGCCACCAAGAGGCATGTAACTCAAACCCCTCCTCCAAGGTTCAAATCCCCCCTGGCATAATGTAACTATCAAATTATACAAAACAACAGTAAAAAAAAAAACAATAGGAAAAAGTACAATGCCAAAATATTCAACAACGTAGTACATTATTATAGATATACGCTAGATTAATATAGACATCTACTAAAATGAAGAACAACATCATGTGCGAAAATTTATGACAAAAAGCTTGGTGAATCAAATACAACTGTTGTACATCCCTTCATTTTTCCCCTTCTTCAATAATTTTTATTGTCTTCTTCTTAAATTCTCGACAACCCGCTCTAACTTTCTTATGTTCAGGTTATTCCCAATAACTAATCCAACTACTAACCCACTTCCATATCCCATCATTATAACTACCCAGTCAGATTTACTTGGGAAATTTGAACCTTCACCTTGTTTGGGATTTGGCGGTGGTTGTGTTGATGTCTCGCAATTCTTGGTTAAAGGGCTACCACACAAACCTGTGTTTCCCAAATATGAATTACTTTGAAATGTAGCAAATTGTTGACCTTGTGGAATAGGACCCGTGAGGTGGTTATTTGAGACATTGAAGAATGCAAGGAATGTGAGTTGCAATAATTGTTGAGAAATTTGTCCTGAGAGATTGTTTTGAGAAAAATCCAAAGACTCAAGTTCCGTCAAGTTCCCCAATAATGAAGGAATATGACCAGTGAGACAATTGTTGGATAAATTGAGCAAATGAAGCCCCTTTAAATTTCCAATGACTTCTGAAATTTCTCCTTCAAATCTATTGTTTGAGAGATCAACGACTTTAAGAGTATCTTGGACCTTTTCATACACTATCTTGATGCCTTTGTTAGTTAATTCCAGGGAAAAACTAAAGTACCCATACCATACAAAATTTTGTGATGTGATCGTAAATAAAACAATCAAATATATGGGGTTGGCCATTGAGACCGCGTATGTGAGGTTGCCAACCTTACTGTAAGTCAAGTTCGCAACTTTCATGGAGTTCCAACATTGGAAGTACTCATATGGCAAATTACCTGTGAATTTGTTGTCAGAGAGATCAATGATGTGTAACTTAGGGAACTCAAAATTGCTTTTAGGTTTCCCAATTGAACTATGGAACCCATTAGATCGTAGACTTAGAACCTTCAAACTTGGAAGCTTCCCCAACCAAGAGGGAAAAATGTCATTGAACTGATTGTTACTAAGAAGAAGAATCTCCAACATTGTGCAATTGGATAATGATCTTGGTATCTGCCCTTCGAGTTGATTATAACTCACATCCATCACTTTCAATGTACTTCCTTCCATGTATGTTGTAGGAAGTATTCCACGGAAATCATTGTTCCGTAAGCTCAACACTAACAAGAATTTGCTCAAGTTGTCCAAGCATTGTGGAAGCATGCCACTCAAGTTGTTGTGTGAGAGATCTAATATTTCAATTGAGCTGAGATTGCAAAACAATGGTGAGATTTTCCCGGTCAGTGCATTGCTTCTGGCACTATATTGGACAATGGAAGGTGGTGGAATTAGGAGTGACCCATTCAGCTTGTTGGAATCAAGGCTCAAAATAAGTAAACTAGCCCATGGAAGAATAAGTGAAGTGTGGTTGAAAGACTCAAAACCTGTAAGGTAGTTGAAACTTAGATCCAAAAATAAGAGTGTTTGTTTTCCCATGTTGAATATCCATTTTGGTATTTGACCATGAATATCGTTGTTGGAAAGATACAGAGCCTCCAATTCATGTTGGAAACGCAAGAAAATTGGGAACTCAATCAAGTTACATGCTACCAATACTAAAAGCTTAAGCTTTGGAGTATTGTAGTTGACAGTGGAAGCGAGGGGGAATGATAAATGGACTCCTGAAAGTTGGAGTTTAGTAAGATTTTTTAGGTTTAAAAACGAGTCAAATTTGGCACTGCCATTGAAATTATTTCCAGTTAGACTCAGGTATTCGAGATTCACTAGTCTAGAAATTGATTGTGGAATAGAACCATGCAATTCATTGAACCCAAGATTCAACACAGTTAATTGGGTATGGTTTACAAGCCAAGATGGAATTTGACCAGTTAGTTGATTTAGGGAAAGTTTTAATATGGTAAGCTGGGTCAGGTTCTTAAGAGAAGATGGAATGTCACCATATGAACTGGTATTTATTAAGACCAGACGAGTGAGTTTTGTTTGCTTACCAAGCCAAGACAAGGTCTGTGGACTGAAACTATTATAGGAAAGATCTAGTTGACTGAGTTGTGTGAGGTTGGCCAATGAAAAAGGGATCTGCCCGAAAAAATTATTAATTGAAAGGTCCAAATTGATAAGAGTGGTAAGGTTACCAATTGAAGTCGGTATCAAACCTGAGAAATTGCAAGTATTGATGTCCAATTCATATAAAGATGGTAGGTTTCCAATTGAATCTGGAAGCTTACCAAAGAAACCGGTGTCTGCAAGTCTCAATATTTGAAGTGGACTGCTACTATGAAATTCTGGTAGATATCCTCTGAGATCTTGATTGTCATGCACACTGAGGAATTGAAGATTTCTTAACTTGAAAATCTCTATAGGAAATTCACCATATAGTCCACAACCGCTCAGGCCAAGAGACATCAAAGAAGACAAGTTTGCCATGGTATGAGGTACAGGGGAAGATATGTCCACCTCATCGAGATAAAGATGTTTGAGGCTGGTTAAGTTTTCACATAGACCTTTTAGACCTGGTTTTTGGAGTTTCAGTGGATTGAATGAGAGATCAAGGGACACCAAGTTGGAGAGCTCAAAGATTTCTGGTGGAATTTGACTACTGAAATTTGTCAGGGAGAGGTTGAGATGTGTTAAGTTTGAGAGGTACCTGATACTTGGGGGAATTTGAGAATAATTGAAGTCATTGCCAGCAAGATTGAGCTTTTGAAGGTGCACCAGATGGAAAAGCCCGCTGCTGGAGTTGAAGGAGCCGTACAGTTGACTGCTACTGAGGTCAAGGCCAATCACGTGACCTGTGCCAGCATCACATAGGACACCTTCCCATGAACAACAATCGTTCCTCTCTCCAGAGTTCCACGATGAAATCTTTGGGTCACCAGAAGCATTCACATTTATTTTTAGGCTTTGCTTGAATTGCAACAGGGCAAAACTCTCAAAATCATTGCACAATGGCTGAGTTGAAAAAGAGGAGCAACTATTCAGAAAATGAAGTATTGACAAGAAGAAAGGCAAGATAACGGAAATGAGGAGACATTTTGATGAGCCCATAATGTCTTGTGTACAGCACCTTCATTATTTAGAAAATAGGAATAAGCTGTTTTTATAGACCAGATTTCCAGGGATAGGTAGTGCGATAATATTGGGAAAAGTGGTTGTTTAGCCTTAATTTTTGAATTATGTTGCCAAATAGCCCAATTTTCAAACTATGTAGTAAAATATTCTTGTTTTGGAACTCGATATTGTTAATGTCGAGTTTTATGCATATTTTAAGCAAAACTTGACATTTCAGCACAAAATTTTCAAAAAAATTTTAAGTGACAAAAAACGCATTTCTAATGTCGAGTTCTAGGTAGAACTTAACATCAACAATGTCAATTTCCAAAACAGCGGTATTTTGCTAAATAGTTTGAAAATAGGGCTATTTGGCTATATTGTTCAAAAATTAAGACAAAACAACTATTTTATTCCCAATAATATCATTCATGGCTATGTTTACATGTATGCGTACATAAGTTCCATGTTTACTTCCCCTAGAGATTAGGAATCTCTAGAGTATTTAAAGAAAATGAATATTATAGAGCTTTTAAAATGTTATCTATTTATTTGAACTATAAATTTGCTTTGTCACATCATTAATAATTTAAATAGGTATCATAATGGTGATAGTTAACATTTAAAAAAAAAAAAAAATTTGGTATGGCTTGTATTTATTGTACAGGCTTATGGATCGGACAGAAACATAGGTGAAATGTATTGTAGGGATAAAAGCCCAAAGTCACATATTGGGCCTTGGGGTTGATCCAAGGACATGGACTTATCTGATGGGGACAAATAATCTTAGGTAACTCCAGTTTTAAAGGTTTCACAAGCAGAGAGTGAACAGAAGGTGGTTCGAGGAGTAACTTCTCCTCAAACATGACGTACACGGCCCATATCTGCATCCCAACAATCAATGTGACCTTTTAAGCAGCTCCGACAATAAGGATGGATGTCAAAGACTTATAAAGAATGATGGGGACTTAGGAATACCTAAAGAAAAGCTGTCACCACCGTATTAAATGTACTACAGCTACTTTTCTGGCCGCATTTATGTGGAGAAAACCTTTGAACAGTGTTGTCTTGATCACCGCGACTCACAGAAGGCCAGAAAGGGCGTCTGATGGGATAGGTACTCAAGTGAGGGCTTGGATGATCAACAAATGTAGGACCAAGATGGTCCAGATGGGACTATATAATGTAAGAGACCACTCACAAGAAAGGGATCGAAAAAAAGAGAAAAAGAACACTGTAGCTACTAGAACTACACTTATAATCAATTTCATTAGTCTATATAAGCATTTTGTCTCCTCGGCAAAGTATAGACCAGTCTTACGAATTTAGTTCTTGTATAATTGCCCTTCAAATCCGTCTTAGCCATTGTTAAACTCGCTTAGGCCTAGTTCTTAAACCCACACTCTACAAATTTATTGTGCTAGGCTCACTAACCCACAATCCCATACATATTGGGCTTGGGCTGCAACCGTGCCCTTATGTATACTATTCTTCCTAAGAACATAAATTCATAGATATAAATTACAATTTTTAATTTATAGAATAAAAATAATAAAATAAAATAATGATATTTTACTAAATTTATATTTACCATAAAATTAGAGAACAGGTTGAGAGATATTACATCTATGATACTATAAAATTATCTCATAACATGATAAACTAATAGGCCAAGAATGTATTGACTCCTTATGGTAAATTAATCAATTAATTAGCCAAGTTAATTAATTAAGTCAATTAACATGCAATACGCGTGATAGCACAAACAAATCACCAAATAACTAAATGTAGTGGAAAATAAATTTGACAAGGTGATTTGTTTACGAATGGGAAAAACCTCCAAGGCAAAAATCCCATCAGGTGAATTTAAGGTCACCACTCCCGAAAATCCATTATTATCAAAACAAACAATTACAAGTAAAGGAATTCCAGTACTTTATACCAACCTACAATTGAACCCTTACCCTATTACACAATTGGACTTGTAATGTAGTGACAATCTCTCATTTCAATGCATGGCTCTTAGTACGTGACTAACCAATCGATGTACGGATCTAAGTACATGACTAACACACCAACTTGAGAAGGATGTTGGCTGCAAAGTTCTTTAGTTCATTTAGACGATGAAGATCAAGAAGCTCATTGGTTACAAAACCCTACGGCATACAAATGCAGCAACTTCTTCAAGAGAAAGATGAACTAGGGCAAATTGTCTCTGGTCACAATATGCTTACAACAACAAGTGCAACAACCTTATAATAGCCCTTAGAATAATCCTTATATATGTCTAGGGTTGTGAGAAAAGAAAACCTAAACACATAGCTTGGATATGCGTGAAAAACATAATAGAAAAAACTGATTTCGTAATTCTCAATAGATACAGCTGTCGAGCTTCACATTTTAAATCTCGACTTAAGTCAAATTTTCCTCACGTGACTTCCCGAAAACATCAGAAGATGTTGTATATTTTCTAACACCATTCCACATAGTGAAGGATCTAACTTGTGTCAACTTTAAAATGAATGAATTTCAAAATGTTTGGTCCCTCCACATAGAAATCGGCTTTATTCAAGTCTTTGTCTTTCTCTCTCCATAGTAATGATTTGGGTTCCACTGAAGACTTTAGGAATAGAAATTGCCTTTATTCAAGTCTTTGTCTTTCTCTCTCCATAGTAATGATTTGGGTTCCACTAAAGACTTTAGGAATAGAATTGGAACTGGAAGTTATCTCTTGAATTTTTTATTTATTTTTAACTACGCGGGTAGTGGGTTTTCAGTGTTGCTTTTGTCATTGGCAACAAAAATTTTGGTACGTTTCAAGAATGTCAAAGGACTCCATTAACCTTTTTTTGTCTTTTGTACTACATAAAATTAAACTAATGGATATGAAATTTTAGAATTAGTGTGGGGATGTTTTGGTATACAAAATGATGAAACTCAAACAATAGAATTTTGTTATTAGTAGTATAGATAAATATAGAAAGGAATGACGTCTAGCATAATAAATAGAAGGATCTTACTTAAGTCTCCACATGTGACTTCCCGGAAACTTCTCTGGATGTAACATATTATCTAACTACATTAGTACATTTCTCAAATTGAGTGATTTAACTTAAATCAACTTTAAGATTCATGAATTTCAAAATGTTCGGTCCCTTCAAATAGAAATCGGCTTCATTCAAGTCTCTGCCTTACTCTCTCCAAAGTAATGATTTGGGTTCCCTAGAATACTTGAGGAATAATATCAGAACATGGAAGTTATCTCTTGAATTTTTTCTTTTTTTTATCTATGTGGTTGATGGATTTTCGGTGGAGATTTTGTCATTGCCAACAAAAATTTTGGTAAGTTTGAAGAATGCTAAAGGACTATTTTAACCATTTTTGTCATTTGTAGGACATAAAATTAAACTAAAGGATATGTGATTTTAGAATTAGTGTGAGGATATTTTGGTATGAAAAATGATGAACCTTAAACAAGGGAATCTAGTTATTTGTAGTAGAGATGAAAATAGAGAGGAATGACCTCCCGTATAATAAATGGAAGGATCTTACTTAAGTCGAATTTTCCTCACGTGACTTTCCAAAAACTTCACAAGATGTAGTATATTGTCTAACTCCATTCCACATAGTGAAGGATCTAACTTATGTCAACTTTAAAATGAATGAATTTCAAAATGTTTGGTCCCTCCACATAGAAATCGGCTTTATTCAAGTCTTTGTTTTTTCTCTCCATGGTAATGATTTGGGTTCCACTGAAGACTTCAGGAATAGAAATTGGCTTTACTCAAGTCTTTGTCTTTCTCTCTCCATAGTAATGATTTGGGTTCCACTGAAGACTTTAGGAATAAAATCGGAACTGGAAGTTATCTGTTGAATTTTTTATTTTTTTTTTTACTACCTGGGTAGTGGGTTTTCGTTGCAGCTTTTGTCATTGGCAACAAAATTTTTTGTAATTTTAATGAATGTTAGAGGACTCTTTTTACCTTTTTGTCTATGAATATTTGGACATTATCATAAATTCGTGAGATACATAATATGTGATTTAGTCACAGAAGATATAAATCACAAGTTCTTTGTAAACTCATAATTTTAGTTCGTAGTCAGGGATGAAATTGGGTATTTCATTTGTGAAAACTATAACATATCAACTAAGATGATTTGTCTTGATCATGGAAGTGAAGACTTTTAGTTGATATGTTGATATGTTTTAAGCGTTAAGATATATTGAGTTGGACCGTTGTGAGATTTGTTATTCTACTAACGACTACCAAATGAATAATAAATCTCACAACTTCTATTTACATGAACTCTCAATCCAGAGAGAATAATAAATCTGATCATGAAGTGTAGGCTGCTTTGATATATCAGGAGTGAGATCTAAAGTCACGATCAAAACCTCAGTATATTGGGCAACCATATTTAATGTTGAAGGAACATATATTCTCAAGATGGAATTCATAATCTTTTAACAGAGATATAAAATATTCCCTTGAGATAAGTTTAATGGGTTTGATTATTTCGAGTGTTAAGCCTAACCATTTTGTTAAGAAGTTACTAAAGCATATAATTATGAAATTAGATTTCATAAATATATGATGAATAACTTAAAAGATTAAACAAGATATTCAAGGATTAAGATGTAGTAATCTTCAAAGTGGCAGTCAACATTCATAACTTTGTATTACTATGAATATTTTAATGAAGGGGTTGAATATATAATAAAGTCTTGGGATATAATTTATTAATAAGGCCTAGAGTGCAATTATATTTATATAGTGATATTAAATATAATTAATGGTAATTTTAGGTTTGTTAAGAGTTGATAGAAAGGCCCAAAACCTATTATAGCTAGTCTATTATTTGTCCTTTTTGGCCCAATCGAAGCCACATACTAAAACCCAATTGGAATGACCCAAATGGCTAGCCCAATTATATAATCAGTTATATATAATGGGGGAAACATACAGAATTTTGTAATATATGATAATGAATGAAATGGTGTGTATGTGAGTGTAAGCTACTCTCTTATTCTCCCTTGAACACATACGTATAAACTCATTGAGAAACCACACTTCTTGGGCATAAGTAGAATTTGAGTGAAGATTAAAAATGTTCCTAAATATTTCTAATCTTTGGTTTTGAATTTCACCGCAACAAGATATGCTCTCTTGTTCTTAAATTCTAAAATTTACATAGTACATGTTATCAATTACGAATGAAGTAGATCCGTTGATTTTCTGCTGCGTATGTTTTGTATGCGATACAAACTATGTTTTTCCTACACTATGAACTCTTGAAAAACTTTGCAAGAAGAGAGATCATGGTATGAAAGACCTACAACTTGTCTTAGCTAAAACCCTTATACAAGATCCATCAAGGCATCAAGTGTGAAATGTAGGCAAGTTATATAAAAGAAGAAACATGTACCTAAAGAGAGAAAAGAAACAACACATGTAAGATAAAGGTGAATCACATACATCATCATCATCATATATATAGAAAGAAGAAGTACAATGTATGTTAAAGATCACAAGACCAAGGTGCATGTAACTTAGAGTCTTATAAGTTCTTTTTGCCGGTTGGAAGTGCCTTTTGCAATGTAATTTTCATCCTTACACTATGGCCCCTTTCTGTAAGTAATGTATTCCCAAGACTGATTTCCTTTTAGTAATAGAATATTCCCAATAATAATTATTAATTTCACATCAATTTCTATTTTCTATATTGTGCTTTTTAAATTTTAAGCAAAGTGAGAGAATTCTCACATTCATTTATTAGATATAAAAATATTTGAATCAGTTATTATGTTGCTTTGATATCATATTCACGTTTTATGCTCCAACTTAAGGGAGGAGTGTTGAGAATGCAATCCTACAAACCTACAAGTCGTTTCCTCCTTGCTGATCCTATTATGTAATTTTCAAAACCTTTAGGGTATTTGCATAATTTTGGAAAGTTAGAGGTTATCCTTTAGGGGTTGGCTTTAAGGCTTGGACCAAACATTGGTTTAAATTAGTGGCCTTCTAACTTAAACATTGATAGGCTTTGTTTTTTTATTTTTTTTTTTTATTTTTTTTTTTATAGGGATGGGCTTTTGTTTAGGTGTTTGTGGCAAATGGATTTAGTTCAAAGTTTTGTTTGGTTTTAACATGTATATGGGCGAGGTAGGAATTTTTAAAGTGAAATGGGTTCGGGCAATAAACTGGACCAGTTATGGCCTTATGGACTAGTTATGGTGGTGGGTGGTCTTATATATGAGTGGCTTTAGTGTTCTTAAAATGGAGGTTTTCAGTGCATGAGTTTGTCTGGGCTTTTTGTTTTTTCCCTTCAAAATGAGGTTAATACTTTTTAGTTATTATCTCAAACTTTTTAAAAGATAATTGCTGCTAACTTCGTAGTTCAAACTCTTTTCCCTCTAAACCTCCACCTCCAAGCACTTTGTGCATGAAGAGGTGTCAATTCAGCTACAAAGCCTTTTGGCTTACCTCGAACTTGGTTTCTTAATTTTATTGCATCATCCAATTTGACAAAGAATGCAAGGTCAATATTTAATATCTTATATATCTACGTGAGTTTTAGTTAACTCAATAGGTAAAGTCTCTAATAGTTAAATAAGAAATTTGGGGTTCAATCTCCACTTACACCAAAAACTTATTGGTGTTTTGGTTTGATAATAAAAAATTATTATCAAGATAGGTAAAGTCTTTAGATATTTAATATCTTATATATCTACGTGAGTTTTAGTTAACTCAATAGGTAAAGTCTCTAATAGTTAAATAAGAAATTTGGGATTCAATCTCCACTTACACCAAAAACTTATTGGTGTTTTGGTTTGATAATAAAGAGTTATTATCAAGAGCGGACACCATAAGTTGAAATTATCTAAAAAAAAAAAAAATCTTATATATCTACAAGTCAGGACAAAAATCCCACTAGAACTACTCTAGTCCTTGAGACCAAAAATGATATAAGCATCCTCTTCTAGTCTTCTTTTCATTGAAATAGGAAATGCCGATTTCACTGTCAAGAGCTCATTTTTGGAATATAACTAGTAGTCACTAATCCGTTCAATTCACAGAAAAGTTGATAAAAGAAATATTATATGTGATATATACTTAGTTAATAAGTATTGATAAATAGTTTCTCAAAATAAATATACTAGTACCTTAAAACAATGGTATGGATCTTATGGTTGATGTCAAATAAATCAAGATCGTAAGAACGCACTGCCGCATTACCTTCATTCACTGCCCAAGTCTTGGCTATTTTCAGCTAGGGGAATGGATGTGAGTCTTGTGATTGGGTGGATTGTTACAAAAATTTCAAATAAATAATAAGTCTTTACTATTAAAAAGGTTTTCTAAAAAATGAATGAAAGAAAGAGGAAGACGATATTTGTGATCCTCCTTCAACATTGTTTGTCTTTGTTAGTCTAAGCATAAAATGAAAAGATTTCAAGATTTTTTTTTTTTTTTTTTTGGGGAAAGAAACACACACACAAGGGAAATGGAAAGGGATTCTAATACAAAAACACACCACAAACTCCACTTAAAAGTTATGGTGGATTTCAAGACTTGAATGATTAAAATAAAAGAATAATTTTAATTCAATATCTATTAATAAGATCTCTCTTCTTTGAACATCAAAACATCTTGAGAAAAAAAAAGTTGATGTGAAAAGGCAAAATTGGTTCATCTTCTCCTTTCCAATCCTAGTCACTCACCTCACACTGCCGAAGGCTAGTTTGGCATGCTTTGAATAGGCTCCATATTGAGTATTTGGTGTTTCTCATCACCGCAAATGTAAGTACTATGAGTAGCTCAGAACCCCAACTGAGAGAAGCGGGGCTGAAAATAGCTTCAATTTCTTTTTCAAAAAATGTTTTTTATTATTAGTTTTCTAGATTTATTCAATTTATAAAACTTAAAAATTACAAACAACATAGCATTAAGTGCTTTTAAACGCAACTCACTTAACAGAGGGGCGGAAGAATTGAATTGAATAAAGTAAAATGTATGAAGACAAAATTGAAGTTATATGGCTAAATTAAATTTTGGATAAAGTTAAAGACAACAATTTGTAATTAAGTCTTAATATTATGTTAATATCTGTTGTCAATATGTTTATGTTTATTGTTATTATTGATTATCATTGCCATTACTAGCACTACTATGCCCTTACATTGCTTGGGTCAATGCAAATATATTTATAAACAAGAGACAACATTCAAGAATATATTTAAAATGAACAATGAAATTGATAAAATTAAAGAATAAATTTCAATTAAACTCGTGTGATATCCATTCTTCAAGGGTGAGGCAATTGGCAGGTTAAATATTCAATTAAGTTCAAGCTAATTTTTTTTTTTTTTTTTCTTTTGCGAGTAACGTTTTTTCCTAATTTTTATTTTATTTTTCTTCAACAATGTCTTGTCATTAGCTCTACTAGTTTCATAAAATTTATGTTTAAAACTCTTCCAAATTTCAAGAAACTAGTACTAGATGCTAAGGGTAGAAGAAAATTTTCGTATTACAATCTGTGTCTTGTCATTACTTTTAGGCTCTTTTGGATTGCCAATCTAATAATTAAGAATATTAATTTTATGTTGAATTTTTTATGTATTTAAAAGTGTTACGTGATTTGCTCATTCCAATGAGTGAACAATAACAATTAAGAGCTTTTTTGTGGATGAAACTAGGAAGATAGCAAAAAGAAAAGGGCAAAAATTCTATAGTTTAAAAAGGAAATTAAAATAAAAACTTTGCAGAATACTTTCTTACTTACGCGACACAACGACACACAAAGAAATAATATTAGGTGTAGTATTCGGTATTTAACATATCCAATTACTTATTATAGTAGCTCCCAGTTTTTATTATTATTTATTATTGTTTTTAAAAGACCGTGGCAACTGTCTTAAGGAAAAGAATTGTCAACACTTATTTTTAAAGTTACTTTCTTAAATAAATTCTAAAAGAAACTCTTTTTTTGTTTGGCTCAAAATCTTCTATTTGAATTTTAAAAAATTATAAAAAAAATACAAAATATCACATAATGACATCATATATAGTTTTGCCTCAAAGAAAAATTATTTTTTAAAAGTAATATATGGTGTCATATAGACATTTGTTTCAAAATTGATATATATTAGGTCAAGAAATTCTAGATCCAATAGTTACAACTGAAAATACATTATGAAAGATTAATTAAGTATCCCACTTCCGATGCTCACTGCGGACCTATCATTGTAGACGAAAAAAATATTTATAAAAGGATAATGGTGATGATTGAAAAATAAAAACAGTGATCAAGAAGTTCCATCATTATTATTGTAGGGATAAGGGGCCAAAATCATATATTAGGCCTTGGTCTTTGTCTGAGGACGTTGACAAATCCGAGGAGGGATAAATGGTTATGAGGGATTCCAGTTCAGAGTCTCATTAATAAGAAATGAATGGAAGGCGGTCCGAGGAGTAATTCCTCTTCAGGTATGATAGATATCGTTCAGATGTGTATCCCAACGATGAAAGTAACCTTCATAGAAGCCCCAGTGATAGGGACGTGTCTCATCAACATACGAGAAGGAAGGGAACCCAAAAATATCTAAGGAAAAGCTGGTACCACCACATTAAATGTACTGCAGCTACTTTTCTGACTGCATTTATGTGGAGAAGACCCCTGAACAGTGCTGCTTTGACTACCACAACTCACAGAAAGCCAAAGAGGGTGTCTGATGAGACAGACACTCAAGTGATGACTTAAATGATCAATAAATGGAAGGTCAAGATCATTAGGAAGTGGATATATAATGTAAGATACTCCTGAAGGAAGGGGGATCGGAAAATCAAGAAAGAAAAATTGTAGCAATCTGGAATCAGTTTTGTAATAAAGCTTCAAAAGCAATACATAAAAATCAATCTCCTCGGACCTGGCCGAGGACGTTTTTCATTGGTGAACGCCTATTATCTTTCTTTCTTTGTCATCAAAACCTATTGGCTAGTTACTTAATTCACTAAAGCCCAGTTTTCTAACCCATTCTCTACAAATTTATTATTTTGGACTTTTTGTGCTTAAGTCCATACATCTTTTGGGCTAGGAGTTCAAATCGGGTCTTTATAATTATTATTTTAATATTATGTTGATGCCTACCATTATTGTTGTTGTTATTATTATTATTATTATTATTATGTTAAAACTCTGTGCCCCCTACAAACAATGCATGGGTTAGTAAAAAGTATATTTGAACGTAGAGATAACATTTGAAGAATGTAGAGATAATATTTGAAGAATATAAATTTAAAATAAACAATGAGATATATAAGAACAATGAAACACAAACTTAATTATAAGAGAAACTACCAATGGAGCTTAAAATTCTATAGAGGGTCTAATTGAGTTATCTAAGTCAAAATTGAAGAAATGCTTTTTTAGATTGGGCAAAAATAGGGATATATCCCTTTCGGCGAAAAGTTCCAACAAAATGCCTACTTTCTAAAACTATATAGCGATATTTCTTTGTTTTGAAACTCGATTTTCTTAAAATTGAGTTTCAGTGTAGAACTCGACTTCATGGAACTCAAGTTCCTTGAAAATTTTCAAGTGGAACTCGAGTTCCACGAAATATATATATATATATATATATATAAGTTTGATTTGGCTATAACTCGATTTTCAAAAAATCGAGTTTTAAAACAAGGGTATATCACTAAATAGTTTCAAAAATGAGACATTTTTGCTAGAACTTTTCGTCGAAAGGGGTATATTTCAATTTTTGCCTTTTAATTTGACTCCAAATAAGAAAGCAAATATATATATTTTAAGTTTGATTTGGCTATAACTCGATTTTCAAAAAATCGAGTTTTAAAACAAGGGCATATCACTAAATAGTTTCAGAAACGAGACATTTTTGCTGGAACTTTTCGTCGAAAGGGGTATATTTCAATTTTTGCCTTTTAGTTTGACTCCAAATAAGAAAGAAAATATATATATTTTAAGTTTGATTTGGCTATAACTCGATTTTCAGAAAATCGAATTTCAAAACAATGGCATATCGCTAAATAGTTTCAGAAAGGGGGCATTTTTGCTGGAACTTTTCACCGAAAGGGGTATATTTTCATTTTTGCCTTTTAGTTTGACTCCAAATAAGAAAGCAAATTCTTCAAGGGTAGGGGGCACTAGCTAGGTTAGACATTCTTGATGACAAGACTCAAGAACTTGCTAAAGTGCATCCATGTTTCCCAGTTCTTCCTCCTTCTTCAGATCTTCATCCATTGCATTCATCTTTATCTTCACTGATTCATATCTCCCAGTTTCACTCTACTGTTTCATTACATGTAAAGACGTTCTCATATCTCCAACTCTATTTCTTGTCTGGCATCAATTTTCTTTACCATTTCAATAATTTTGTGGCCAAGTTTCTCCTCTTCTCTCTCTCCGCCATCACAAATCACACATGAATAAAATATTGAAAATTCAAAAGTTGATACATATTTAATATTTTTAATAAGATCCAGATCAAAAATAAAGAATGCTTTGACACCTTCTATTGTTTTGCCAATCTTAACACTTTCTCATCAGCCTTCTTTTGTGCTAAGATAGTCCTTTCAAGGCCAAAATGGGGATATAACCCTTTCGTCGAAAAGTTCTAGCAAAATGCCCCCTGAATGAAACTATTTAGGGATATGCCCCTATTTTGAAAATCGATTTTCTAAAAATCGATTTTCAATGTAAAACTCAATTTTTAGAAAATCGAGTTATAGCCAAATTAAACTTAAAAAAAAAAAAAAAATTGTGGAACTTTCCACACTAAAACTCGATTTGATAAAATCAAGTTTTAAAACAAGGGTATATCCCCAAATAGTTTCAAATAGAGGGCATTTTGCTGGAACTTTTCAGCAAAAAGGGTATATCCCCATTTTGTCCACCCTGTGAATCTAGCAAAAACCGATATTAGTCAAATTCATAAATTTTTTAGAGTTGCCACAAGAGTTTGTCAACCAACCACGAATCTAATCATAAAAATAGCCAATGAAAATTATTAGATGGTACAAATAAAAAATTGTAGTACATTCATCACTAATGATATATTTGAAACAGATGGAGAAGAGAGTAGATAGGAAGATGGCCAGAACATAATAAAATTTAGTCAATTCTTTTCACCATCTCCTAGTGGTGATGGCTCTAAGAATTTTTTCAGAAGGGTTATTAACAAACTTAAATTAAACAAAATTTAATAAATAAATAAAAACTTGAATATATCGAGTTCTAGACGACCCAAAAAGAAAATGCAAACACATGAAATTTTTCAATATTCTTCTACAAGTTTTTAAATTTTGAAATCATTACATGTAGTTCATTATTATTTGTCGTTATCTTTTTGTCAATGTGGGTAAGTGAGATCATTTTATTTTGTTAAACTTGTATAACATTTTTATTTTTATTCAATTGTCATTATCTATTTGTCATTGTTATTATAAAAATATTTTAAAATGACAAAACTCTATCCACTGACACTGTATTAATTATTGACCCACATGGTTACACTCATCCATACATAAATAATACGCTAAATGTCTACTTAACTAATCAAATACTTAAACAATCACTAACTTTACTTTTTTTTTTTTTTTGAATCATTAATTGTATAATAATAGTTATTACAACATAAAAGCAATAAATACACATGTAACAAACCCTCTGTATTTCTTAATTATTAAATTGTATAAAATTATATTATATTTATACTATACACACACATTCACACAAATAACATAATAATAATAATAATAATAATAATAATAATAACCCATAGAATCAATATCCAACACATAATCACGTACATATAATATATATTTATAATAAAGAGTGAGACACTCATAACTCACAAACACTCACCCTTTACTCCTAGAGTCAACGAATGATTTGTGATCAATGCTTTTGTTTGGTTATGAGATGGATTGATTTTTGTTGTTGTTTGATTTTGGACTAGGTTGATCTGTGATTAGGAAGTGTGAAATTTAAGTTAGAGTGTGTAAAAATATTTTTAAATTTAAATTAAACTAGTAAAAAAACATTATAGATATATATATATATATATATATATATATATATATATATTTTTG
The DNA here is from genome assembly GCF_002906115.3 of Quercus suber. Lineage (NCBI taxonomy): Eukaryota > Viridiplantae > Streptophyta > Magnoliopsida > Fagales > Fagaceae > Quercus > Quercus suber. The sequence goes on from NW_027069479.1 coordinate 650,504, forward strand.
TGTATATATATATTTGTTTGTTTTGTTTAGAATATACTTACATTATTTTTGAGTCTTAAACTTTTTTTTTTTGGGAAAGTTGGTGGTTTCTTTCTTCTTCTTCTTCTTCTTCTTCTTTTTTTTTTTTTTTTTTTTTTTTTTTTTTTTTTTTTTTTTTTTTTTTTATTNATTATTGATATGGTGTAATTAAATATATATATTTAGTTTCTTGGTTTAATGTGGTATGGTATTTGCTATTGGAAAATATGAATTATAGTTCATTACAGTTGCTATAAAATAGGTATTGGAAAATATGTATTTTAGGTACATTACAGGTGCTAAAAAATTATTTAAAAAAAAAAAAAAAAAGACCTATGCTAGCGCTTTCAAAAGCGCTGGTATAGGTCCTTTTAAATTATATTGATTCAAGACCTATACCAGCGCTTTTCCAAGTGCTAGAATAGGTACTACCTATGCCAGCGCTTTCAAAAGCGCTGGTATAGGCCTTTTAAATTTTATTCATTCAAGCCCTATACCAGCGCTTTTGAGAGTGCCGGAATAGGTACCACCTATGCCAGCGCTTTCAAAAGCACTAGTATAGGCCTTTTAAATTTTATTCATTCAGGACCTATATTAGCTCTTTTGAAAGTGCTGGCATAGGTAGTACCTATTCCAGTGCTTTCAAAAGCGCTAATATAGGTTATATTCACATTTTCATAAAGGCTATCCCGACACAAGTAAAAATATCGGAACAGGGTCTGAAAGCGCCGGGACCTATCCCAATGCTTTTGAAAAGTGCTGGTACAGGTCCGGCGACCCTATCCCGACATTCAAAAACCAGCGGTTTGAAGCGCTGGGAAAAAAAATGCTGGGATAGGAATTTTGACCCTATCTCAGCACTTTCTAGGGTTATCCTAGCAGTTTTGAAAACGCTGGGATAGCCCCATTTTTTTGTAGTGAGTACAACAAATAAACTCTTTTGTAGGAGTACTATGTTTAAAGCGTTGGACATCATAGTCCCAATGGTACCTCCCTATGTACTAAAACATAGGAGTTGAACTTGAAGGTGTGGAGGTGATTCAAGTAATAGTAGGACCATTTCTAAGAGTATTCCCATCAAGTGTGTCAAATGCCAAATATTTGGCATTTGACACACCAAACACCAAAAAACACCTCATAGCAGGTGTTGTAAATGCCAAAACATTTGGCACAAGGGAACAGTATCGTTCCAAATATGGAACGGTACAAACACAAATGCCAAACCAAAAAATAATATTTTATTCTACTTTTTCTCTCTCCTTTCAATTTTTTATTCGACTTTTTCTCTCTCTTCTCACAAAGCTCTCTCTTCCAGCTCGTGTTCTCTCTCTCTCTCTCTCTCTCTCTCTCTTTTCTTCAAATCAGATTTCCACCCCTTCACCCTCCCTCACCCTTAAATCAAGTGGTATAGCGGTGTTGTGTATCTTCCTTCCTCTCTTCTTTGCCTCCCTCATTGATCAAGCTGCTTCCATCGCCTTTGGTTTGAAGACTCCATTGCCGCCATCGTTGCTAGTCTGAAGCCGCCATTGCCACCTTGGTCTGAACCCATCTCAGCCATGGCTTGAAGCTAGAGTCACTGCTTGTCTGATGTGCATCTCAGCCACGGCGCAAAGCCGAACTTAGCCACTACCGCCAATCTAAAGCCACCACCACCGACAAAGAAAGCCACCACTGTTGAATCTCTCTACCTTTCTTGCCTATTTGTTTTTTATTTTTAATATGATTTATGGCGATTGTGGCTGTGGATTTGTTGTGGGTATTTGGGATTTGGAGCAGTCATACAAAATGAAAAAGGAGAGGTTATGGAAACCATGGTAGTCAAGGGACCTAAGGTGTTTTGTAGTGAGTAGGCCGAATTACTTGCATGTAGAAAAGCCATTGAGTTTGCTGTGGATGCTGGCTTCTCTGAATTAGTCATTGAAGGGGATAATAGCTTTGTCATGAAAGCTATTTTAGCTCTGAGGGATGATTAGTCAATGTTTGGGAATGTGAACAGGGATATTCAACACTTGATTAGAAATTTACAATGGGTAAGTACTGAATGTACTAGGAGAGGGGGAATAGGGTGGCTCATGTGTTAGCTCAATTTGTGAGGAATATTATTGATGATATGCATTGTATGAAAGATGTACCTCCAATAGCTAGGGAAGCTTTGTACCAAGATGCTAATTTTATGATTAATAGAATGGAATGCTTCTGTTTCAAAAAAAAAAAAAAAAAAAAAAAAAAAAAAAAAAAAAAAGAAGAAGAAGAAGAAGAAGAAGAAAGAAACCACCAACTTTCCCAAAAAAAAAAGTTTAAGACTCAAAAATAATGTAAGTATATTCTAAACAAAACAAACAAATATATATATACACAAAAATCACAAAAGAATACATTCTAATTGTCTAGAATGTTATAATAAAGTTTCCAACTATGATGTGTACATATATATCAAAGTTTGAAACTTTATTATAAATATCAAAATATCATAGTAACTACTCCAAAATAGGTGCCCAAAGTATCGTCTACTGCGTATCATCAAATGATAAGTGCTAAGCATTGGGAGACTGGATATCCACTGCAGAATCACCATCACCATCCTACGAATTAAGAAACACACAATGAATTAGTGTACTAAACAACAGAGTTAATAGCTGAATGACACAATAGCACTAGTATTACTACCAAGTGCCACATTAGCAATTAAAACACACTCAAAATGACTGATTTCAGTTAATCATATCAATTGGGTATTAGTCTTAATAAATTTCTCAAAAACGCTTTAGTAAGAAATTTATGCAAAAGATTCAATAAGTGATTACTTACAAATAACCTCGAAACAACCATCAATACAAAGAAAAGGAAAACCACAATACAATTAATAACTAAAATAAGTTAAAATGAGGATTTAATAAACAACATAAAAAAATATTTACAAAAAAAATACTTATGGGGTGACTATAAATTAAAGGTAACTTCTAAAAACCCATTAATTTACCTTATTGTATTAATAAGCCTGAGTCTAAACTCTAAACAAGCTTAATTTCATTTTTGGAATGAATGAGTTTACCTCACTTTGCTGCTTGCAATAATTCAGGGACAATTATTTTTTTTTTTTTCCTCTATTTGAAGTGGTCATAATAATCAAACGCTGTAAGACCGCCTGAATGATCAGTTGATTGCTTAAAAAAGACCAAATTACCACTAAAACCTAAAAAATGACCGAAATACCTCCAAAACATAAAAAATGACCAAAATACTCCCGTAGCCTAAAAAATGACCAAAATAACCCCTAAACCAAAAAAAATTACCGAAATACCCTCGAAACTTAAAAATTAACCAAAATAATTGTTTGAGAATACCAAATAATTTTCTTGCTATTAGTGATATAAATACAAACAATTATCTTTTATTTTTAGATAGGTGCAACTAGAAGTTAATTATGTTAAAATATTTTACAGGTAGACCAACAACAATAATGATTATTGGTGAGTTTTCTGTTGGCCATTTTTGTAAATTTACAATAATTTTTTTTTTCTAGACTCAGGAATATGTTTAACATGCAATTTCCACCTTAGGGTCATTTCTTTTGGAACTAGTGGTATATGTACTCTACTGTGTCTATTGCTATGACAAAATAGAAAAAGAAAATCAAGCAAGGATTGAAAGGTTTTTGGAGGATTAAAGAGCTCTCAAACCCACAAGGTACTCATATAATGATGTCAAAAGGATTATAAATCAATTTACTAAGAAGTTAGGACAAGAAGCCTATAGAACGGTGTTCATAGGAAAGCTTTCGAATGAAATCCATGTTGCCATGAAGATCTTGAATAGTTCCAAGGGCAATGGGGAAGAATTCATAAATGAAGTGGGAACAATGGGTAGAATCCACCATGCTAATGTGGTTCGCTTGGTTGGCTTCTACGCTGGTGGATCCAGAAGGGCATTAGTTTATGAGTTCTTAGCAAATAATTCACCAGAGAATTTCATTTCCTTAGTAGATTCTAATTGTTTCCTTGACTAGGAAAAACTACAAGACATTGCTCTTGGCACAGCAAAAGGAATCGAATATCTTCACTAAGAATGTGATAAAAAAATTCTCCATTTTGTTATTAAATCTCATAATATTTTGCTAGACTGAAATTTTAATCCAAAAATTTCTGGTTTTGGTCTAGCCAAGTTGTGTGCAAAGGATTAGAGTGCAGTGTCCATGACCACAACTAAGGGGACCGTGGGTTTCATTGCACCCGAAGTGTTCTCTAGGAACTTTGGGAGCATGTCTTACAAATTAGATATTTACAGTTTTGGAATATTGTTGCTTGAAATGGTCGGAGGTAGGAAAAATGTTGGCGTAATTGTGGAGAATACATACTAGCAAATATATTTTTCAGAATGGATATACAATATGTTAGAGAAAAAGGAAGATCTATGAGTCTATGATAAGGGTAATGGAGATGCTAAAATTGCAAAGAAACTAGCGATTGTGGGACTCTTGTGCATCCAAATGGCACCTAGTGGATCATCCTTCCATGAAAGTTGGGGTTCAAATGCAGGAGGATGATGGAGATAACTTAACAATGGCTCCAAATCCCTTTGCCTCTACAAGCCCTACAAGAATCAATGCAAGTATGCCTGCAAGGCATCTAAACTTAGATTTAGAAGTCATCCCTAAATTAGATTAAGTATTTTTAAACTAGAGGTCCTCGATGATGATATGGGTTGCAATCATGGTGTACTCAAGGATTATTAATCTTGCACTCACTTTAGGGACTTCAAGTTTTCTTATATAAGTATGACTGTATGAGCAAGGCGATTCTTATAAGAAAAAAAAGTACCTCTTTATTTATTTATTTTTTTTTATAATTTACTTAATTTTGGTGTAAGCAAGATTTGAATTTAAGTCTTTTATATGAGAATAATTTTTTTTTTATACATTTGAGTTAATTGGAACTCATGAATCTGTTAACTATTTCGTTCTTTTGATAATGTGACAATGGGGTCAAGAGCTTGTAATTCAACTAGCACTTCCTAGTAGTTCTAATGGAAACATCCAAGATTCAAATTCCCCTACTCTTAACTTTCTAATAATAATAATAATAATAGTAATTTATGGAGAGAGATTATAGAAGTAATTACATATTCAAATTCAAATTTGAATTGAAGAGAGATTTGTGGAACGATTACTATTACAGCTCAAGTATGTGAGCTGGACTTGTGAGCTGTGATAACCTATTTTTTTTTTTTTTTTTTTTTTTTTTTTTCCACAATGATACTGCTTAGAATAATTGGAGTAGTCTCTTTAAATAAAAAAAGAAAAAAAAAAAAGAATAAATACAAAAGTAGAACCAAATAACTAATTATCTCATTTTACAAGTTGGTGTGAACTTAAGAATCTCCAAGAGATAGACCTTAGTGGCAATAATTTTGAAGGGATATTGTCTCTGTGTATGGCAAACTTGACATCACTTGAAATATTGGATCTCTCCCACAATCACTTGGATGGGAACATTGTCCAGTCCCAACTATCAAGTTTGTCTTACTTGAGTACCTTTCTTTCTCAAATAACAAATTCTTCATCCCATCCACATCCTCCTTCCTTTTCAACCTCTCAAATCTTAAGATCCTATTAAGTGATAACAATATATTAGCATTGGAGCCTGACACTTTACTTTGATTCCAACCTTCCAATTAAAGGTTTTTGGTTTCTCGAATTGTTCATTTAACATGCACAATAGCACACCCCCCAGATTTCTTCATTACCAATATGATTTGCGAATAATTAATCTCTCTCACAACAAGTTGGTTGGGCAGTATCACAGCTCACAAGTCCAGCTTACATACTTGAGTGGTAATAGTAACCGTTCCACAAATCTCTCTTCAATTCAAATTCAAGTTTGAATATGTAATTACTCCTATAATCTCTCTCCCTAAAATCTCTCTATTTTGTAATTTGAATTGAAGAGAGATTTAAGGGAGAGATTTGTGAAATGGTTACTATTACAGCTTAAGTATGTGAGCTGGACTTGTGAGATGTGATAACCTAAACTCAAGAAAATTAAGGCCAAAGACTTTTGGGGCAATTGGCAAGATCCTTAAGGGTCCGTTTGGTTGAAGGGGTGGAAAAGTGAGAGGATGGAAAATTGGGAGTATAGAAAATTTTTTAATTTCCTTCCTTTTTGTTTGGTTGACAGTGGAAAAGTGGAATGATGGAAAAAATGAGTTTGTACAAATTTACGCATATACCCTTGTTAAAAAATGATGCATAATTAAAACCAAATAAGGGATAAACATCTAAACAAAAAACAAGAACAAGAACAAAAACAAAACAAAACACACACACACACACACACATAAACAACTAAAAAAAAAAAATCAATCACCTAAATTTATTAAAAAATAAAAATCATGTCTAAAAAAAATCACATCTAAACAAAAAACAAGAACAAGAACAAAAACAAAACAAAAAACACACACACACACAAAAGAAAGCAAAATATATATATATATTGACACACACACACAAGAAAGCAAAATATATATATATATATTGCCTGTTGAACTTAAGTCATTTTGGAATGAGGTGTGTGTTTTGCATTATTTGGGAAGACCTAACAAAAGAACAAAGACTTGGAATCAATTGTGCTTTCCCAACACACACACACAAAAGAAAGCAAAATATATATATTGCCTGTTGAACTTAAGTCATTTTGGAATGAGGTGTGTGTTTTGCATTATTTGGGAAGACCTAGACTCAACAAAAGAACAAAGACTTGGAATCAATTGTGCTTTCCCAACTTGTGTTTAAACTTTAGTGCCTTATTGGGAAGGGTTTCATAGTGAACACTAGTTCATGATATTATGATTTTTGCATTATTTGCGAAGATCCACTCTTAAGAAGAGGCCAGAAACTTTGATTTCAATTGTGCTTTCATGGAAAATGTTTCATAGTAATGACTAGGTCATAGCATTGGTGTTATGAGCTTTGCATTATTTGAGAATACCTAAACTCAAGAAGGTGCCAAAGACTTTCGTGTCAATGGTTTGGAGTTTTGCATTATTTGAGAAGATGCACACTCAAGAAGAGGCTGGAGACTTTGGTTTCATGAATAGTGCTTTCAAAGAAAATGTTTCATAGTGATGACTAACCCATAGCATTGGTGTTTTCCTATTTCATATGTAATACGTTCCGGTAAAATGTTTCATAGTGATGACTAATGATCGTTTCTTTTGTATTATTTGGGGAGACCTAGACTAAACAAAAGGCCAAAGACTTATCCTGTGCTTTCTTCGAAACTATTTCATAGTAAATGCTAAACTAGCTATAACACTAATATTATAAACTTTGTATTATTTGAGATAACCTAGACCATGACAGTTGAAGACTTCGTGTGATCATGTCCACCACATCTTTTTACCCGCCACTATGAAAGTTCTTTTTATTATTTTTTTCCTAAAATAAAAAAAAAATAATAATTCAATTTTGTTTGGGGAAAAAAATGGAACGCACCATCATATTCCCTCTCATATTTGATAGCCCCCACCTATAAGACTCACATGTTACCAGAGGAATGCACCATGTCACATAATTTATTTTTCCTAGTTGAGTTTGTAACTCTCATATGTTCATTTGTACCGAAATAGTGAAATGCCACAATGTTCATAGCAAATTCCGTCACATGCTTACTGATCTATATAGGTTTCCTTTCGTAAACTTCATGAGATCAAATATTTTAGTTACGGTAGCAAGTAAAATACAATCTTGAAGAAGCAATTTAAATGATTTGATGCCTAGCTAGCATTTATCACTAATGATGAGGGAAGCACGTTGTGAGAATTTCCATTTTCAAGATGCAAGTTATTGGAGCTTTGTCATGTACAATCTTAGCATGCAAGGAATTCATGCAGCCTAAGCCAAAAGCCAATGCATATATAGGTACTCTCCAGATGGAAGAGAGAACATTGATAGTAATTCTAATTTGTTATGCTTCTATTGGGTTTGTTTTGGAGAATTACTGCAAAAGGAAATGTTAGAATTGTGTGGTTAAATGTTAAATTACCGATTGTCCCAAAAATTTAAGCTATTAAGATATGGCAAATTTAATCATTTAACCACAACAGTTTGATTAGCATATCAAAGAGTAAAATTGCACCTTGAAAATGGGATTTCACTGAACAATGAAATCTGAAGCTGTATACCTACCATTCCCTCACCATAATGACAAGTCCAACGTAACATGAAGACGCATTCAATCAAAGCATTCCAGATTTGATGCAAATAGATGCCGTCTAAACAGCATGAATTGATTACCCTTAAATATGCATGAAAAAAAAAATCCTATCAAACTTAGAGAAAGGAAACAACTAGCAAACATTTAATTTTGAAGCATTTTACCTTTCTTCATTTGCAATGGGGGAAACTGTTTTGAAGCACCATAAAGCCCTGGTCTTTTCTGGCACACATCATTTTAAAAGCAAACCCATAAAAGTCATATGCAAAAAGATAATACCACATTTAAAGCATGTTGTTTTACATAAGAAAATAAAATAAACTCAAATGCTTTGACATGATACTCCAAAATCAGCTCAAATTTGAAAGTAGATCTTAGAAAAACATAAATTTAGAAACATAGTCAGTAATTTTGTATATAAAAAAGCAAGAAAAATGAAATTAAAAAAATTAGAGTTACAATATAAAATTTAGTAATGACATCTAAATGATATTTGAATTAAATAAAATAAAAAGTCTCAAATAAAATTGTTGCCTTAGGCATAAAATTGTCTTAGTCCGACCCTAGACTTTACTATATTGTCTTTACAAACTATTAATTGTGTTGAAAATCACACCCCCCACACACCACCCCCCCAAAAAAAAAAACATTCGAACACTCATTTATTAAAATTTTAAAATCCACCAATCATACTTATTACCACATTAATCTATAAAAAGTCTATATAGCAAAATGCGTAATATTTTTAATATTTTCCAAAGAAAAGAGAAATCCTAAAAGTCAAGGTAAAAACCATAATACATTAGATATTAGATAGCAGCATAAGAAATACATCATTTAGATCGTGCAATTTCTTAACTTGTATAATCCTTTCTTGAATAGTTTTTCTTAATGAATGCTAGTCTATATCACTAGTATTGTGATTGAGGATAGTGATAGACTTACAGTGTGTGTGTGTGTTGAAGACTTGGCGTCAATGGTGTCTTTCCACAATTCCACCCACCATCTTGACTTTTATCAAATTATTTTGTCAAATTAACCCAATCCAGATGCAAAGAATGACATCTGGTTGTCTGCAGCTAAAACTTCTTTCTTATTTTTATTTTTTTATGGGGAAAGGCTAAGAGATATAAGGGTTCGTTTTTAAGGGTTAGGCCAAAGTTTTATACATTTTAACCCATAGAATACACTATAGTAGGGCCTTGGGGATTTATTTATTTATTTATTTATTTATTATTATTATTATTATTATTATTTGTCTCAATTGCGCAACAATTTCATCATCCACTTTATCATAATTTTTGTCAAGCCTAATGTAAACATTATTTGCATTTGGAGCTTTTCTTTTGTTGTTAGGGGGAGCAGCTTTAGCAATTCCAACTCTATACTATAAGCAAATGAAGCGGTCGCCTAGAGTCCAAGTAAATAAAAGTCCCTCAAATTTTAGCCAATAGGATCACTCTTTTTTATTGTAATAGCATTAATTAAATCCAAATATTAGCAAATAAATAACATAATAATTTTATATCAGACGAAAAACAAGAAAAAAACAGGAAAGAAAGAAATACTACGTCTAAAACATTTTTCACAATATTTTTATAATAAATCTTAAATAGCATATTGTAACAAACTGTTAATGATAGCAAAAAAAACAATTTCAGTTGTCAGTTCAAATTAAAATTTAAAATTAGTAATAACTTAACACCTAGAATTTAATGTAGCACTTCTCACAAAAAAAAAATAAATAAATAAAAAGAAAAAAAAGAAAAAGAAAAAGCAATACACTAAAATATTCATAACAGTTTAGTTGATAAAGTTTTACTATTTCTCATCTATGTTTGCCATTAACATTACTCTTTTACTTACCACTATCGATCTATATTTGGTGCCAAAATTTTCTTTTAGTATTCTGTGTTTTCTTGGTTCAAAAAAAAAAAAAAAAAAAAAGCCGATAACTTGGATGATATAAGAATGTTTAGTAGGACGTGGTGAACCTCAATCAACACTTGTAACTTGGATGATATAAGAATAGGTTTTTTTTTTTTTTTTTTTTTTTAAGCCTTGGGTTTATAGAGACAAAACATAACCTTAATTCACAGCACATACTTTGAAAACATTCTGTTTTTTTACTCCTCATTCTCCAATGAGAATTGCTCTTTTGGTTTCCACGTTAATATGTCAAGCATATCACACCAATACTTGTGTGATCCAAACTCATTTAAGTAAAACAACTTCAAATTGTTAATTACAAGGAATAATTAGAATCAATCAATCAATCAATAAATAAACAAAACCACTAATAAGATTTTAGATGAAAAATATGAAACAATTCTCACAAAATCTAAAGTTATATATTACAATGTCCTTAAAATATATATATATATATATATTTTTTTTTTATAAAATAATTCCGGCAAAACATACACAAAATAAAATAATAGATGCAAGAAACCATTGTTTGCAAGGGACTAAACTTAATTCTGTGGTGGGTATATATTACAAAGCAATTTTTGGGAATTTTCTTACATTCAACTTTATATACCTGTAAATAAAAATACACCTAAATAAAATCACATATTTTCATGCAACAATAACTGCACAGTTCCAACTTATATTAACAACACCAAATAGAAAGGAGTTCCTGCAATTAAGGAGGTGCGCTACATAGGTAAAAAGCCATTTAACTTTCAGCCACGTGCAATTAAAAAACGATAAATTATATTGGTTCAGAATCTTAACACTGTTTGATAGTTTCGAATTTTTTTTTTTTTATTGCTTATTACTTGAACAGAATAATTATAATGAATATGCGTATGCAATTTATAATTGTTGCTTCTTATGATAAACTCATTACTAACATAGTTTTATAATAAATATGCTTATATATATCTAAAACCTTCTCAAAAAAAATTACATAAAATATTACAACATTATCTATGCATTGCATGGGCAACTTAGTATTTGTGTTAATTTTTTTAGTGAGTGTTGTAGCCAGTAGCTCCAGCATGTTTGGAGTCAAACCTTGTTGCCATGAACTCTCTAAATTTCACTTGACATGCTCATGAATTCACAATGTTCAAAACTAGAATAGGGTCACATCCAATCCTATTGTAGAAACAAGCACTTGTCAAATCTAACATCGCCAAAAAAGCCGAAATTTTCTGGCATTTTTTGAATAACGTTTAACTTTCTAAAAGCTTCATTACATATTTAACCATCTATATGTCAACTTTAGATTTATTCCATGTGACATTAGTCACATGACAAGGAAAATATTACAGAACAAAAAATAATATGTACAATAACACTGCAATACTTTGGATGCAAGTGATCAAATTTGCTAGCCTCAAATAATAGCTACCATTGTGATTTGTAAGGAAAAAATTACAAATCCTTAACAAACAACCCCCCCCCCCCCAAAAAAAAAAAAAGAAAAACGACACAAATGNGTTGCCTTAGGTTAAATTCCTGCACAAATCAAGCATTTTAATCTATTATGAATTTTTTTTAAATCTACTATGAAAATGAGAGGTTGCAAATACATTCCCATATGATGCTATAGATTTCAGTAATATGACACTTTTTTTCTGTAGTTAACACCCTTGATTGAACTTAACCATAAAAATACATTTTGAAGGGTGAAAAACCCTGCAACAACAATGGCTAAGAACAAGGTGAATAAAATTTTAAACCAAGCCCAAGCCCATGAAAATATTTAGGGTTTCAGTCCAACATTCCTAAGTATAAAGGGAAAACCTTAACTACGTTTTCAAGACTCTTGGAGTACTTGTGAATTACTCCTCTGAAATCTGAGAGGTTTTGTACCTTCTAACTCCACAAGTATCTACCAAAACAAGATCAACAATCAAGTGCTGGTGGAATCTAGTTGTTGCAAGATCAACAAGTAGTAATATGAAACTTTTGAGTGGGATCTCAAAGTCATAAGCGTGGGAGCTTTTGTGCTGCAAATTCAAGAGAGAAGAGCTCGCGGATTCAGAGCTTGCACGTGATTGTGTTAGTAAGTTACTACTGGAGGTAGCAATAGGTTTAGAGTTAAATATTTTGTAAAAACTTTAATTCTTTATTAGTGGATTTGTTTACCTTGAAAATAGCTAGGTCAAATCCTTCCTAGATTTTTACTTTAAAACGATTCATTTTATTGGTTTTCTTAGGTGATTATATCTGTGTATTATTTACTTTTCCACTGTTGTGCATGATATGATTTATTACTGTTTAACCTAGATCTCATAATTAACCTAAGTAATCACTTGGCTAATTTATTAGGTTAAACAATTTGCTTTAAGGGGTCTAAACAAACAAACAGTTTCCACTAGGCTTTGTAAGAATTATGATTAAGTGTATAATGAAATTGTTGTGGAACTTATGGATGCAACTCAGAAAGATTTGTTTTTCAATGGTCCAACTATTATGGTGCAGGTACTCTATGCATTTAATGGACGAACCACTTATCAGGTGGCAAATGCATTAGTAAGAGCAAAGACAGGATACTGTGTACAATTATGTGACCCCTGCTTTTTTTTTCCTTAGCAGTAGATGTGGACTTGGTGGGAGTTTGCTTTCCTAGCATTTGTGGTGTGAACATGAATTCTATAAATGTTGTTTAGCACCAAAACAAGCAAATTGACACAGCAACAAATTGGCTAAGAACAAGGAAACCTACGATGCTAACATTGAAGTGCACATATTGATCACCAAATTAGTACGAGTTACACATCTTGATCCCTGCACAAAAACCACAAAATTTAGAGGGAAAATTGAGAAAAAACCAAATTGACACAGCAACAAAGTGGCTAAAATGTAAACAGATCAAGTAACGTGCTAGGCAAAGGAAAAGTAATATTAGATCTCACACCAAACGTTGCCATTTTGGTCTCATAATCAAATTCCTCTCTTATCAAGTTTTGTGCAAAAAAACTTTAGTTTGTTGTTAGTTTGCTTGATATATATATATATATATATATATCATGTGCTTGATATTTTGTTTCTAGATGAAAACTATTGTAACATATGAAGGGAGTGATATTTTGTATTGTATTTTATAGATAGAATTTCTACAGGTACAGGACAAATGAGGGGCTGTACAACATGCACTTAATGAATTTTACCTGACTAATGTCAATGACTCAAGATCACTACCAATTACCTAGAGCCTTGGACAACTCTACCTGCACCCAAAAAAATCAACTTGAGCCTTTACTTTCTTCATGACACTTAAGTATTTGTTCCTCAAATTTTATATGACATGAGCAGATTATGTGTTTGGCTTCAATCCAAGAACTGTGGGATCCATTTGAATTTACATAAATTTGGATATCGATTAACAAATTAACAGAAATTGTGTTTCTTTGTTTCAAAAAAAAATTCTTACTAATATTTTTATAAAGAATTTAACTACACCATAATAAATTTATAAAATAAAAAACTCAAACGGTGTTTTTTAAGAATTTAACTACACCATAAAAAATTTATAAATTTAAAAAACCCAAACGTAGGTGCTCTTATTACCTTGACAGGTCGACCGTTTGGCTTGAGGCTGATCTTCTGTGTCGGTCCTATATTCCTAGAATCAGTCCAAACTTTAAAAGACCAAATAGAAACCCAAAATTCAAATTCATTTAATTTTGAAAATTTGCAGCAAAAATCTCTGAGATGCTACTTTCTATGGAAACAAAAAAGAAAATTCAACAAAACCTCGTGCGCTAAAAAAGCATCCCATGCCTAGTCCCTGAGATTCTCAAAGAAGTAATAATCTTTTTCTTTTTCTTTTTTTCTAAAAAAGGAGATTGAGAAAGAGAAAGAGCATAACAATTTAGTTTTAGAGAAACAGAGAGAAAGGGAGAGATTTAGTGACCTGGTGAAATCGATGCCAAGCATGGAAAACCCAAATACCTGAATCAAAACCAAATCTAACCCAAATTCCTAATCCAACCAAATACCCAAACATAAATCACACTTAATGCTCAATTTTCAATGGTTGGAGACCAACTGTGGTGCTGGTCTGAGATTTATATCTATGTCATTCCCTTTGTGCCTTACTACCATTTCTCTCTCTCACATTACTTTTTCTGTGGGTTTTTGTATTTATAAACTCTAAACTACATAAAGAGTATTTCATAAACTACATAGAGAGTATTTCAAGAAGAAAAACAATTCAAGTATAAGCATCAGATTTTAAGTTAAAACATAAATATATTAAAGATTGAAGATGCTAATTCGAATAGGAGAAGAAACAGTGAGATTATGTGGACCTTCCGTATATGTTGCAGAGAGGAGATGGGGGAAGAGCACAAATACAAACAGCATATGCCAAAGAGAGGAGATGGGTGCAGAGCATGAACCCATCTATTAGAACAGGTTTTAACTCTTCTTATGGCTTAAAATTGTGCCACAATACACTGCCATCTTTCATTTAAACAGCCAAGTTTGAGAAATTCATCAAATTCTTCTCAAATTTATGTGGGGAAATAACTGTTATAAAGTCCTCTATTTATCAAAAAAAAAAAAATTCTCTAGAAGTGCATAATTGTGGCAATAAAGATGAAGCAAACATCAAACACATTAATTCCAATGCTTTCAAGATTTCTAAACCTTGATTATCCAAAACCAATTATAAATACCCTAAAACTAAACCAAAATCAAACACAAAATTAATTGAATGAAAATGCTCCCAAAATTTTTAGTACATGGAGAAACTAAATCGAATCAAAAAATCAAAACCTAATGTAACCCAAATACCTAAATAAAAATCAATCCAACCAAATTAATCAAAACTAATTTGGGGGGGGTGGTGTTGTGTGGAACCTTTACCTGTGGTAGCTCAGATTCACACTCCCTCTCACTTTGTCATCACACCACAAACCAACAGTCACACCGAAATGAAAACAACACTTCAATGTCAAATTCCAATGTATAAAATGAAAGGTTTTCATAGAAACATACACTGATACACAACTCTAGGAACTATATTAAATCTTTCACTCTATGACTAATTATGTATCTTTCATAAGAAAAAGAAAGAAAAGTAGAATTGATTTGTTTTATTTTTTGAATACTCATTTGATTTGTCTTCTTTTGTTCCCATACAGATAAATCTCCTGTTGTGGAGCTTTTAATGCTATAAACTAATGAAAGAGAATTGCAAGCAGCTTATGCAGTTAGAACAAATCAAAAAACCCAATATGGTTGGTGACAATTATTTTTAAAAGAGAACATAACA
This sequence comes from Quercus suber, assembly GCF_002906115.3. NCBI lineage: Eukaryota > Viridiplantae > Streptophyta > Magnoliopsida > Fagales > Fagaceae > Quercus > Quercus suber. The sequence goes on from NW_027069479.1 coordinate 665,969, forward strand.
GTTTGACAGGTTAGTTGAATACAGTATAAGAATTAATTGAATGCAAATATTTGTTTCTTTGAAGAGAAAGCTGGCTAAAATATGCAAATCAAAGCCAATTCAAACACAAATGCACTAATGGACAAAATCTAATACAAAGTATGAGATAAACAAAGAGAAAATCAGGCTGTCCTTACCTATCAGTTTGTTCCAGCAACTTCTTCTTCTAAATTACCCTAGTTTTGTGCTTGGCAAATAACTAAACAAACCTATATTTTAACAAAATGATAGGGTCAGAAGGTTTTCCAAATTACAGGAGAGAAAGACGATAGAGAGACTACAAAAGAAAGGTTTGATCCATCAAAAATTACCATAAATTATGTAAACTTGTGAAACTAAAGAGACATTGGAATTTCAAGAGCATTCTCAAAGAAAAATGTTGCAAGGATCTTAGTTAAAAACTAAGTTTTGAAATTTACTCTAAAAACTCCTTCACAAATTCAATGCCTTGCTTTTAAATGGTATGGATATTGTAAATATGTGAAAGTGTGTTCCCATATAAAAGGGAGTTCAACAATTCAGCAAAATCTGAATCTACGAATTCAAATGTAAACCATACAACCATATTTCGGAAATAATCCCTTAATATTCAATACCACAGTATTCTAGGTTATTTATTTGTTTATTTCTATTTAAAAAACACAGCAAATAATCCAAGAAACCATAATTTCACTCCAAAAAAATTACAAATTATCCTTACACTGTAAACTGTGAAATTTAAAAGCAGCAAAGGTGAAAGATGACTATTAAAATCAGGAATTAAAATCCCTAATGTTACCCAAACCAAAATACAGAGACCATAAACTGTCAGATTTAAAAGCAGCAAAGGTGAAAGTTAACCATTTAAATCAAGAGCGAAAATCCCTAATTCAAAAACATAGCAAATAATCCAGGAAACCATAATTTCACTTAGAAAAAATTATAAATTATCCTACACTGTAAAGTGTCAGATTTAAAAGCAGCAAAGGTGAAAATCCCTAACATTACCCAAGAGCGAAAATCCCTAATGTTACCAAAACCAAAATACATAGATGATAATTTGAGACAAAGCATCCAAAGAAAGAGAATAAATCCATCTATCCTCAAATAGGTATCAAAGAAAAACCCTAAACAATTCAGCAGGAGGGGAAAATTTTAAACATAGAAATTCAAATAGGAAAAGCACCAGTTAGAAGTTACAGGAATTGAAAATACTGGTTGAAGTGGGATGGGGTCAGTAAAAACAATCAGAGTAGCAATAGGGTAGAGAATGAACAATGACAAATAGTTATTCTAGAAGAATTAATATTAAAAAAATATGCAAAAATTTCAAGCACAGAGAAATTGATTTTGAAACGCAAAAGGAACAGAGCAGCAGATATAAAGGGAAGGAACCAAATTGATTGAAATAAAGAGAGCAAGCGTAATTAATTGGGAGGAAAAAATGAACTCAACTGACTCATACCTATTCTTTATAGGATCTAGATTAAGGAAAAAGGTCCAATTTAATTTTTTATTCCCACTTGACTTGTAAAGTTTACATCTTTGTCTACAAATTTAACCCAAATAATCAAAACAGAACCACTTATAACTCAAATACCATAATGAGAACCAAATATAACCTAAAGACTCAAACAAATATCAAAGCCTGATCAAAATGTCAAACTGAAAGGCGAAGAGAAAAAATTAATTTGAATACCAAAATCGAAACCAATCCAAAAAAAATATCAAACCCTAATCATAATTAATAAACAAACTTAAATCGAAGATAAAAACTAACCGGTATATGACGGCGGTGGGATGCTGAAGGAGTGAGAGAGCGGCGATGGGCTATGGTTTAGGGGTTTTGAGAATTGAGAGAGGCAGAGAAAACGGCTTCAACACGGAGGAAGAGGCAAAGAAGAAGAAAACGGCTTTCAAACGTTGTAATGATTGGGATTTTGGTCGGATTTAACCGTAAACTTGGCAGAATCGATGCTGAGTTCGCCGTTCTACCTATTTCTCTGCTTCTTTCCCTGTGTGCTCGTCGCCTCCCTCTTTCAACGCCTCTCTAGTTCTGTTTCCGTGTGCCCTTTAATTTTAACCGTTTTTTTTTTTTTTTTTTTTTTTAAGTTAAAAGTGTCTGAATTTTAGATATTCAAATATTCTATTTGCCAGCACCTCCCTGTAGAAATTAATTTTCTTTCGGTTTTTATTATTATATATAATATATGATATGATATTGATTACATATTTTGTAAATATAACTAACATAATTACATATTTTGAAAATAAAATTGTTAGATTGCATGTTTTTTATATTCTTATAGCTCATGCCAAATTTTATGCCAATTAAATGTTATTTATTATTTGATCTATAAATTTATTTTTTACGCATAATCTTATATTTCAAAAAACTTAAAACTTAAACATTTTTTGATAACTTAGTTATTGATCTTCAATTTTTTGGAAATTTTGTGATCACGAAAGATATAAGAAGAAAATGTAATCTAACGTGGGATTTGTCAAAGAATCTAAATTCACATTTAATAAAAAGACATTGAGTGGAGTTATAGCCATTTGTCTGAAACGAAACTTTGTCACATAAAAATAGAGTCAACAATTTTTTTTGAAAGAATTTGGAAGATTTAAGATTTCTTTGCCATTACCTATCACTTCAAAGCTAGTTTGCTAGCCTCTCAGGGGAAGGTGCATTTCTCTGTCTTTGCACAACTCACTTATTCAATTAAAACAAACAATAAAAAAAACACATTCTTAGTCCATTAAAATTGCACACAAATACAAATTTTCCACAACAAGAAGAGACACACATACACATGTACTCATTAAATTGCAAGGCTATGCACTCCTACAATTGAACAACTTATGGTAATGAACCACAACAAAACAGTAGCTATGCAAGCCTAAAATTGAACAACTTATGGTAAAGAACCACAAAAAAAACAGCGGTATGTATCAATACACACTTCAATGAGATTAAACCAAGCCCTACGCCAGTATGGTTTTAAGTAGAGAACTGTAACCATTTCCAACAGGACTGTTATGTAAGCCACCACAAAGCTTATGTAGAAGATATCCATGTCCATGAAACTATCACCTTCTTCCCCCTTTATATCCATTGGCATTATAGATAGTGGTCTCATTTTGGTGCAATCATTATGTAATGGAGGTCCACACAAGAGAGGGTTCCCCTCATAACTGCTTTCATCAAAAGTAAATAATTGATTTTTTCTATCAAGTGTTCCGCTTGATAAGTTATTGTATGCCACACTAAAGACCGCTAAAGAGGTCATTTCAGTCAACTGAGGTGAAATTTTACCATTCAAATTGTTGTAGGAAAGATCCAGACTTTCTATCTCCTTTAGATAATAGATTTGAGTATGTTACAGGAATTGGTCCTGATAGATTGTTATGTGACAAGTTCAACACACGAATGTTATTACTTATCCTACCAAGTTCCGGTGGGATTTTACCTGCTAGGTTGTTGCACGAGAGGTCAATTCCATACATGTAGTGGAGGATGTCACTATTGTAGAAGTAAGTTTTATTTTTTGTGGCAAACTCTATTTCTTCATCAACATTAACATGTGTCAAACACAAATGTTTCATAATTTGGATCCTCCGTATATTTTAACTTTGTGTTCAAATATGATGATAGGCTCCTAGAATAAGGTCCAGAAAAGAAAAAAACTTTCAAAGAATTTTCCTGGACAGATGCATCAAAAGTAATATTACTTAAGCATTGAGGTATTGGACTTGAAAATTTATTGTAAGAAAGATCCAAAATGTTTAAGTTCTGCAAAAGGCATAATTGAATTGGAATCTGATCTCCTAATTGATTCTCTTTCAAGAGGAGAATTTTCAATGATGAGAGGCTACCGATCTAATTGGGAATGTTGCTAGTTAGATGGTTATTTCTTGAGCGGTCCAATTCCAAGTTCTTTCCAAAACAACTCCAATCTACTTACCCTAATACTTGTGGAATTGAAGCAAGATGGAATAGAACCAAAAAGGTTGTTGTCAGAAAGGTCAAGAAATCTAAGATCAACGAGTTTGCATAACTCTGTTGAAATAGGATCTTCAAAATGATTTTTGGCCATAACAATATCTTCTAAAAATGACATGTTCCCCATCCATGTTGGAAGCGTGCCTGAGAAGTGATTGTTGTCCAACTGTAAATTTCTTAGATTAGTCCAAATAAAATTTGTAGGAAATATTTGGCCACTAAAGTAATTGTTTGATAATACGAGAATTTCTCACTGGTAGCAACCCATTATGAAGTGCATTAGTATTGTTCCTGAGATATTATTCTCAGACAACTGTAGACACTGTAAGAATACTAAATTCCCAAAAGAAGAAGGAATACTGCCTTGAAATTCATTTCTAGACATTTTTAAACCAAGGTTTGTGGGAATTGGACCATGTAAGTAATTATCTGAAATATCTATGCTCAACATGTTGGGAAGAATATCATATGGCACAATGAAAGGCCCTTTGAAAGAGTTATTATTTACAATAAAAATATCCAATCTTGTATTGTTCTCTAACAACCAATTAGGAAACTGCCTATAAAACCAGAATACTTGTATTATATTTTGTGCATCTTTACAAGAGAATTTACATCAATATATAGCTACAGAAGAAGAAGAGGAATTATAGGAGTGGTTAATTACAGAATAGAGAGATTTTAGGGAGAGAGATTATAGGAGTAATTACATATTCAAATTCAAATTTGAATTGAAGAGAGATTTGAGGGAGAGATTTGTGGAATGGTTACTATTACAGCTCAAGTATGTGAGCTGGACTTGTGAGCTGTGATATTTATGACTTATCTATATATATAACTAGTCGCTAACTCGTGCGATGCACAGGAAAGCTATTATGTATGTAGATGTTAACAATTATTTGTCTCTTCCTCTTTGATTGTATATTAAGATTCCAGCCTCAGAATTTTCTATCCTTGATATAAAACATTAAATTACGTAATGAAAAATATAAATCAAACTTAAATTAAAATTAAAATTAAGATTCCAATCCTTAACATCCTCAATTATCCAATAAATATATGAAACGCTAATTTAAAGAACTACTTAATTAATATTTTAAATAAATTGAAAGCCAACTTTAAAGTATTATTTGTATTTTCTTCCTTTGTTGCTTCACAATAGCCACTTAAATTTCTCCCTTTTTGTGACGGAATACCAAAGGGCAATTACAATCCATCATCAAAAGGAGGTGGTGAGGGTGAACGAAGATGTGACAGATCAGCTCGCAACACATGGATCTTGTTAAGCAAGTCCACCAAAATCTGACCATGAGCTGCCTGAACGATCATGACAGTCTCCAAAGTACGACGGATATCAAAGTCATCCGATGGAGGAGGAGGAACATCAGCAGCAGCAGCAGCATCAGGATCAGGAACAGCCTCACTAGCAGGACCTATAGAAGAAGAGGGAGGAGGTGCGGAACCAGAAAGCTTAGACCTAGGGTGTTCAGAGCCAGCTCGAAGGTAAGCAGCCCTCTACCTAAGAAAAGACGCATGTATAGGAGCAATTACATCAACAGGCTCAGAGGAAGGGAAACCAATAAGATCAAGATAAAGTAAAATCCTATGAATGAAAATAGGATGAACAAGAGCATATGAAGAAGATGAACTCCTATAAACTTCGTTCAAAGAACGAAGAAACAAATGAGGAAAACTGATAGGAGCATCAGTGACAAGAGCATACAAAAATACACACCGCTCGAGAGGAATGGTGTGAAGATGAGAAATGGGCCAGATAGAGTGACACGCTATCCTAAAGAAAATATAGTGCAACTCAGAAAGCTTAGCAAAGGTGATCCTAGGATCAGAACCCCGCTAGATAGAGGACCCAGTGATGGAGTACTCTACGCCTCGTATCCAATTCTTTACCAAAGTGTTGGAAGCATAGACGCGGATAGAGATGTTCGAGAAGAACTTTCTAATCAGGGTAGCTGGAGGAGGAGGATCAAAAACATCCAACAGTGGTAACCAGACCGACGCTCAAAATTTACCCTAATGGCAGGATCAAGCTCATCTAAGATGACAGAACGCTCAGACCAATTCTTTCTTTTAAGGTTCAGCTTTTCATAAGTTTCTTGGTTTTTCTCACTCGGAAACCTCTTATGGTCAAAGGAAGGAGGGGAAGGAGTAGGTGAGGGGGCAGACCTACGAGCCCTAGTCTTCCTAGGCATAGTGCTAAGGAAAGGACAGAGATACAAAGAGAAAACCAAAAAAAAAAAAAACACAAAAACCAAGGACTTTTTTTTTTTTTTTTTTTTTTTAACTTTTTTTTTATAATTTTTTTAGGTTGCTGACAAGGAAGATGATGAAGGAGGCAGATCGAGGTATGCTTTGGTTATGCAGAGAGAACATATTGAAACAGTGTAAGAGCTCGTCACTAATGAACCATTGAATTTTACGTCTTTTTTTAAAGAAAAAATCTTGTTGCATATATATATAGCGTGTAAACACAACCAATTATAATTGGACTTTAAGTCAATGTATGCAACAAATATTACTCTTTTTTTTCAAATATGATTGACACGGGCTTCTTTTATCTTTGGCTCAAATGATATATTTTGAGGTTCAACTTTTGAATTTTTGCATACTAAACTTAAAATAAAAATAAAATAAAATAAAAATCGTATAGAAATATAATAAAAACAACATATATGATGATAAAAATGCACTTTAATCTTGATCTTTGTTTGATTCTAATTATATATGGCTTCTATTCTCTTCAATAATGTTGTGAATTCTTGGGTTTGAATAGTCAAAATTTTAGATATAATGTTTATTAGTTTTATAAAGTTTTAGTTTTAATTGTTTTTTTGGGTATTTATAAAACTGTAAAACAGTATGTATGTAACAAGTTTAACTTTTCAAGCCATCAAATTCTGCTCATATTTCTTGAATAGTCTGCTTGACTATTCAACAATTGGTCCATAATTTTCTGGCCAACTATATATTCAAGAAATCTCACTTTCATCAAGCGCATAAGATATTAAATAATACTACAGTATTATATATTTGCAACTTGCTGTTCAACAACTTCATTATTACGGGTTCTTGAAATCCAGAAACTAGGAAATGTTATTTTAGAAGACTAGCTAGATGTAGTGAAAAATTTGTGACTCAACCTCTTTGTATTGTAACATATAGTTATACAAAGAGTACAATTGTTAGAAAGAATCAAAGAATCAAAGTTAACCCTTTTCAATATTACATGGTTATACAAAAATTTTGTTTGTCAGAAGATTCAGACAGTCAAAGAAAAACTATTTGCAGAACTAAAATTAGAAAAGCTTGCTTGCAAATTCATCAATCATCTTATGAAATTTACCTTCTTGTGCTTTGGTTTTGTTCTGTGATTGTTCTGATGGCCACCAAACAGCAGGTTCAAACTTTGAAGGAAACTTTTCGAGCATTGCTCCTAGCAAGGGAAGTGGGAAGGCTTTATCAAGAGCCAAGACCTTTTCCATTACAATTTTCACATCCTCCTGAGTTGGATTGCCAAGAGTGAGGATAGTTTGGATATGGCTTCGGAGTTGCTTGAACAATCTGGTAGCATTACGTTGTTCCTCAGCGAGTTGTGAGGGCTGAATTTTGTTCATTATAAGCAACAATCCTGTGGCTGCAGAGTACAATAGCGCGGACGATAATTTCAAAGCCAGTAGAGGCATTCCAGCGCCTCCAATTGCACCAACACCAGTTAAGGTTGCAGCAGTAAGAGTTATCATGTTGATAGAGCTCAAAAGAAGGGTGTTCCAATTGTCACGTTGCTTTCCAATGTTATTGTGCATCTCTACCCTATCAGCTACAGCTTCTAAAAGAGCATAGAGTTGGGTATTTGCAATACTAGTGGAGTTGTATGATTCAACATCAATTGGGACTGTTTTTGTAAACCCGGCCCTTATGTTCAATTCCTCAACCACAGATCTTTTTGGTATTTTTGGAACTGACAAAGGGACTCTCGGAATTTTTGGGACAGGAATAGCAGCTCTGATTTTCTTTGAAGAAGAGAGTATGAGAGGTGAAGCTTGTAGGGAAGCCATTTGATTGAGGTTGTCTCTTTGGTTATTTTCTTTGTGATGAGAGGTTGAGAATGAAGGAATAGAGAGGCTTGTGGAGTCTTATTTATAGCATGATTGATAAGAAGGGGTCAGATGTGGTAATTATTGACTTCTTGTAACTGACTTGACTAAGCCTATTGGCTGACCCATTCCCTCTTCATCATTTTCAATTCAAAGTTTGCTCTCCTCGCTTGGCTTGGTCTCACTCTCAAATAGGTGTGGCAAAATTGGATATGATCCACGATGACACGACATGAAATTAGTAAGTTATGATTGAAGCTTAATGACTAACCCGAGTTGACATGACTAATTCGTTTAATAAATAGGCTGGGTTAATGTTTAATTCATAAAACCCACTTGACCCATCTAACCCTTTTAATTAAATGATAATTTACCAATAAATCCTACAAATCCTAAGTACATAAACTTATTAATTGTTGTGGTTTATTTTCTTTGACATATTATAATTTATTATTTGTGATATTGAGATATATTTTGAATAATTTTATATTTAAAATAATTTTTTTAAAATAATTTTATAATATCTCCAAATTTTATATTTAAATTTTTTTTTTTTGGTTTTTCATAATTAAATTTGGTTAATACTATTTTTTTTTTTCATTTTAATAAAATTTGATAAACATGTCAACACGATTGGCCCGTTTAATAAATAGGTTGTGTTAAGATTGATGAATTTTGACCCGTTTAATAAACATGTTAGGTTAGTGTTGATCCATAAAGTCGGATACTCATGAGTCGACACGATATGAACCCGACTCACAAACACAAATTGTCACCCCTACTCTCACATCACATGCCCGTCCCTTACTAAAATAGGAAAAAAAAATGTTATTTCGTCAAACCTGGTTTCTTACATTTATTGGATCGTGTAATTTGACAACGGTTGCATCTTGCAATTTGACAAAGGCTGCGAGGTCAATATCTTATATATCTACGAGTCATAACAAAATGCCATTATAACTAGTATACATACTCCTTGAGACTAAATATGAGTTATTTTGAGAATATAACTGGTAACTAATCCGTTCAATTGACCAAAAAGTTGAAAAAAAAATATTTATATGCGATATGTACTTAATTATTAAGTATTAATAAATAATATTATTTTTAAATCATTAATTTTTAAGTCGATTTCTTTCTTTATATATAAATTAAATCCGTCCCCGTATTGTTTTTGAAAGGTCTATATGTATAGGCCTAGTACTTTCAGTTACTACAAAATTTATAGACTTCAAATATGCTTGACGCTTGAGCTTTGATCATTCAAATGGTAAAGCCATTAATCAGTGGGACAATTTATAGATGTGCATCCCATTTCCAACACTAGTGCATTCATATCAGCTCATGCAAAAATTTCTTTCCATTTTAGCATAAAATCCAAATTTCTCTATTTTACATATATATTTTTCAAAATACTTCACATTTGATTATCTATTTTACTCTACATTTTATTAGAATATAATTTTTCTATATTTTTTTAATTATTTCTTATTTTTTTACACAGAACAACCATCATGGCTCAATTTAGTGTTTCCAAATGCTTGATATGGTTTAATTTTTTGAACTAAACCAGCAAATTATGGATGTTTAGCATTGGGTGTGGCAGAGTTGCAAATTGGTATTTTGCTTTGTATGATTTAAGTTATACCCACATTGTTCCATATATTAGATTTTCTTTCTTGTCATTCCACTTTTATTTCACATACTTTTCATGTTGTTATTATGCACGTCAAATGTTATGTCACTCAAATGTCATTTACTTTCCAATTTGTAAGTGCATGGGTTTAACTTATTTAAAACAAGTAAATTACAAATTATTTATAGATGGAATGATTTTTTTTAATCACTAATTACCTTGATATTTGATGACCATAATGGATGTAGAAACAAAAATACCTAAGCTAATAGTAAGTCAACAAGCCACCGCGCGCTCATTTTTAGTGTGATGGTCACTCTACAAGAATAAAATTTTTGTACAGTGGGGGAGGGGGGAGGGGGGAGGGGGGAGTAAGTATCTAGAAAGGAACTTCGCACATATATACACTTAGATGAAGTTAGAGTAAAATTGCTATCTTCTTCTTCTTCTTCTTCTTCTTTTTCTTTTTTATTTTATTTATTTTATTTTATTTTTTATAACTAGTAATTCAACAATGTTATTAGCCAATATAAAGAAATTTGATAGTGTAACATCGTCTAGAAGTTACGCGATGTAATTGAATTTGGCCTACCATTTATCAAGTATGAATAATATAATTCATTGTATAAATTAGTTTCTAAGACATCTACCAACAATATTTAGTTGAAAGAAGTTCCAATTTGGGGTTAGTTTTCATTAGTCTTGGAAGTATTTTAGTCATTTTGGTATAATTAGAACTTTATGTTGTGTTTTTGTGATTTGAAAGATATTTGGTGGAATTA
>NW_027069479.1:677239-749767 GCF_002906115.3 Quercus suber
GAGGGGGGGGGGGGGAGGGGGGAGTAAGTATCTAGAAAGGAACTTCGCACATATATACACTTAGATGAAGTTAGAGTAAAATTGCTATCTTCTTCTTCTTCTTCTTCTTCTTTTTCTTTTTTATTTTATTTATTTTATTTTATTTTTTATAACTAGTAATTCAACAATGTTATTAGCCAATATAGGATTTGTGTGTAGATCAACTTCCGAAAATCATAAAAAAAAAAAATATATATATATATATATATATATGTTGAATCTAGCCATGAAATTTTTACAGCTTCAATGGTGGGTTTTTCTAGGCCCTAGCAGCCTCGCATAGGAACGCAACCAAGGCCATGGCATACCTGCGTGCACGCTGCCTAGGCCATGGCAACCTAGCGTGGGCATGCAACAAAAGCCGTGGCATACACGCTGCTTAGGCCCTGGTAGCCCTGCATGGGCACGCAACCAAGTCTATGTCATGCATGTAGGGAAAAGAAATTGAGCACAAAAAAAGGCAATTAAAAAAAAATCAATTTAAGGTCCAATTAGTCTAAAATGAACTAGAGGAGACCAAATGGACAGAATTAGGCCAAATGGATTGAAGTAAACCAAATGAACCGAAGTGGAAAGACTGTACCAAAGTGGACTGAATGAACCGAAGTGGAAAGACTAGACCAAAGTGAATAGAAAGGACAGAATGTGCTGAATTAGATTTGATTGGATTGAATTAGACCAAATGGCCCGAAGTGGACCAAATTAGACCAAATGACCCAAAGTGGACCGAATTAGACCGAAATGTTACGTTTATGTGGCTCAGAAAGAGTGTAACAATAATAGATGTTACATTTTAGATTTTAGATATTATTGTTATTTTTTAAGAATTACATGTACTAAAATTTGTACTAACTACAATATCACCGAAAAATAATTAGTAATTTGTTTAATATATTGCTGATGTGAAACTAAAAATTAAATGAAAACATTTATGAAGTGCATTACTTGAAATATTTTATTGTTTGATTAATATTAATTTTTTTTAAAAAATTAAGTGAACTTTTTTTTTTTTTAAAGAATTCAGCTTAAATGACTCATGTACTAATGTATTTGGACAAAATAATTAAATTAACTCATTTAACACCATTCTTTGCAAACTTAACAGAGACAAAATTTGTGTTTGTATTGTATGTTATATTGTTATACAAAGAGTACAATCGTTAAAAAGAATCAAAGTTAGCCCATTTCAATGTTACCTAATCATACAAAAATCTTGTTGTCCAAACTAAAATTAGAAAAGTTTGCTTGCAAATTCATCAATTGAAGTTCCCTCTCTTCGGGAATAGGCAGATTTTCGTGCAAGTTCTTTTAGCTGTGACAAGCTTCTTCCAAACTTCAAAGCCACCTTCATCTCAAACAATTCCCCATTCTCTCTTTTTTCCAAATCTTTTTCTTCAAGTGTGCCTTCAATTGATTCTTCCAATAGGCGAAAGAAGCCAGCGTTGTTTCTATACATCTCAAACACCATTCCAACTTGTCCACCATGTTCAAAAGCATTAACAGCATTTCCTAATGCCCCGGCAGCCACCGCTATTATTGCTGCCCATGATCCATTACCCACAAAAGTGGAACCGATGGCAGCAATGCCAGTGAGTAATGGGCCTGAGATAGCCAAAATCTTGTTGATCTTCAACATCAAGTTGCCTAGCCTTGCATAGTCTTTAATGTCTTTTCTCTTCACCACTTCAATAATATCTCTCATTTCAACTTCCAGCTCCTCACTCCAACCATTCTTCGCCATCTTATGAAATTTACCTTCTTGTTCTTTGGTTTTGTTCTGTGATTGTTCTGATGGCCACCAAACAGCAGGTTCAAACTTGGAAGGAAACTTTTCGAGCATTGCTCCTAGCAAGGGAAGTGGGAAGGCTTTATCAAGAGCCAAGACCTTTTCCATCACAATTTTCACATTCTCCTGAGTTGGATTGCCAAGAGTGAGGATAGTTTGGATTTGGCTTTGGAGTTGCTTGAACAATCTGGTAGCATTACGTTGTTCCTCAGCGAGTTGTGAGGGCTGAATTTTGTTCATTATAAGCAACAATCCTGTGGCTGCAGAGTACAATAGCGCCGACGATAATTTCAAAGCCAATAGAGGCATTCCAGCGCCTCCAATTGCTCCAACACCAGTTAAGGTTGCAGCAGTAAGAGTTATCATGTTGATAGAGTTCAAAAGAAGGGTGTTCCAATTGTCACGTTGCTTTCCAATGTTATTGTGCATCTCTACCCTATCAGCTACTGCTTCTAATAGTGCGTAGAGTTGGGTATTTGCAATACTAGTGGAGTTGTATGATTCAACATCAATTGGGACTGTATTTGTAAAGCCAGCCCTCATGTTCAATTCCTCAACCACAGTTCTTGTTGGCATTTTTGGAACTGACATAGGGACTCTTGGAAGTTTTGGGACAGGAATAGTAGCACTGATTTTGTTTGAAGAAGAAGAAGAGAGTATGAGAGATGAAGTTTGTAGGGAAGCCATTTGATTGAGGTGGTCTCTTTGGTTATTTTCTGTCTTTGGAGGATGAGAGGTTGAGAATGGAGGTAGATAGGCATGTGGAGTCTTATTTATACCAACGAAATATAACTGATAAGAAGGGGTCAGATGTGGAAAATATTGACTGGCAACTGGCTTGACTTAGCCCAATCGGCTGACCCATTCCCTCTTCATAATTTTCAAATTCAAAGTTTGCTCCCTTTGCTTGGGTCTCTCATGCCACCCAGTAAAAACCTATTACATCAAACCTGGTTGCTATTTGACCAATGCTGCCTGGTCAATTTCTACAAGTCAAAAGAACAAAAATGCCACTAGAACTACTATACCCCTTCAGACCAGGCATGCACTCTTGTAAATTGTAGTATTTGCTGTGAATCTGATGGAGAAAGAAATGGTGAGGGTTAATAAAATACAAAATCTTATTGATAAAGAAGAAATATAAAATATGGGATATGATAGAATTTAAGTGATCACTAACTATTTCTTGATATGTTAGCCAAAAGTCTTGTAATTCAAAAGTGTTTTCCTAATAGAAATATCCAAAACTCAAATCTTTTAACCCCCAATTATTAAAGTATCAAAAAATAAAATAAAAACACCTAATGTGTGTGGAATAACCACTCCCTATTATGAGAAGTAACAACTACATCCTAAAATATCACCTATTATGAACACAATCATGCCGCTCATCATAGGTCACTTTTATGTCCATAATAAATAAAATGGCTAAAATAAAGGGAAACACTAAAAATTTTGCCTATATAATAAGAAATCCAAAGAAATCCAAACGAATGACAAAAAAAAACCACGAAAAAATGAGGTAAAAATTAATTTAAATATTGAAGAAGCTTAGGCCAGCATCACATTAAACACCACAAACGATGAATTCTATATCTTATTTTGTACATATCATTAATTTAGATTGTCGTGCATTTTCCGTGCATCAACAACACCCTTTTTGCAGCCATTAGAAGTTATTTTATGTCATCTTAATACTAAAGGAAAAACAGTAATTTCACATGGGTGAAAATTCCATAACTAACATTGACCTTTAAATTCACATCATATATATTGTAGGGTCAGTTTTTTGTAGCCTAAGCCCAAAAGAGATTGGTTATAGGCCCAACGAACCCAGAATAATAAATTTGTAGAGAGTGGGTTGAAGGTTTAGGCGCCGACCGGCGTCTTAGAAACCTGAACATCTTTTTCTTTTATTGAAGAAACACTTGGAACAATTTACAACTAGGAGGTGCTCTTCGGCCCATGGCCAAGGAGGCTTTTCTCCTCCCTTCACTCCAAACAACCCCAAAAAGCCTCCCCACTACATTTTGCTTGTCTCTCATATATACTACTCTCTTCTTCTTCCTGTTGATCGTTCATTGGCCTCTCCTCTGGCCGCCTGTCCTATCAGAGGTCGTATCTGTGCTCAAGTGGTTCACTCTGATCGATGTAGCCCTGCCCGGGGGTTGCATCCCCATTAATGCGGCCAGAAGGGTTAGGTGAACGTATTAAGTGTTGAGGTGACAACTGGCTCTGGGTCTGTCCCCCCTCCCCTATAGTTATCCTTAGTATGCCGAGGACAAGGAGATCCTCGGCGCGGATCCAAAGAAGGGTTTGCTCCCCAAATTGGCCTTGGGTGGTCATCCCTCCTCGGACTGGGCCATTTGGGCCTGGCTTGGAGTGGGCCGTGGCTACACGATTTCCTAGCCCCACAATAGCCCCTCAAAATCTTGCTGCACGCATCCTTGGGCGGGGAGGAGGATTTTGACATCCTCGGCCTCATCCCCCCCCCCACCCCTCGTTAGTGCTGGGGCCCATTCACCTGCCAAGGGCATGTCGCTGACGCTTCGGAGCACGTAACGTGTCCATCATTAAATCCAGGCAGCTCTGTGCTCCCCACGTCCAAGGAGGAGTTATCCATCCAACGGTGGAGATTCTTTTGGCATTCATGAGCGGGAAAACCCGCATGGCTCCTCGATCTAGGGTATAAATACCTGTACGAACCGCTTCTTCCTGTTCCTCATTTGTAATTGAGGATATTCGTGCGCCCTTCCCGAGTTCAGACACCCCCTTACTAGCACCTCCAGCACAAAAGCCAGTCTGAGGAGCCCTTTCTTTTTCCTGTAAGTCGCTTTCTCTTTGGCCCCTCTTTCTCGTTACCCTTTTTTCTGCTTCGCCTGTTCTTTCTTAGTTCTTTTAGGCGTCCACTAGGATGGGTAGGTTTAAGAAATACGTTGATACTAAGGAGGCAATGGAGAAATTCAGCACCGACTATAAAATTCCCGGCAATGTGAATCTGAGACATTGTGAGGATGGGGAGTGGCGCATATACAGGCAGGAGGGCGAGGTGGTAATTCTCGTAATCGCCTTCCTTGAAGGGGAGATGACGATCCCCATGGGGCCGATGATGAGGGATTACCTCATGCACTTTCGGTTGGCCCCCACCCAGTGTGGGATAAATGTCTTTAGGATTCTGGGCTGTGTGGACGCCCTGAACGAGAAGATGGGGCTAAGGTTGACCCACCATGACGTGAACTGGTGTTACAATCTTCAGCTTCTTAAGGGCCATTTGTATTACCTGAAAATGAGGGACGACAGGGTGCGGCTCATTCAGTGCCTCTCCGAGTCCAGCAAGGGGTTCTATAAGGATTTCCTCATTGTGTCAGGGGAATGGCATGATGGCCTTCACTGCCCAACAACAGAGGGCACACCAGGTGGGGCAGTGGGAAATAGATAGGGTTTTAAGCTCTCGTCTCTTTTCTTCACCCCCCTTTCTTTTTTACTAACGTCCTGGTATTTTTCGTTTGCAGACCCGCATGCCTTCCAGCGTCACTTCCATCTGATCAACCAAGAAGACTTGCAAAAGGTGTTGAGGGCGCCGGTGTACATAAACGAGGACGACAACCAGGTTAGGGCCGCCCACATAATTTTGGGTTATACACCTACCCAGAAATCGTTCCCAGTTCCGAAGCATGTCATCCTCGCCAACGATCCTCGGCTCCAGAGGATTACTGTGACCGAGGACGGATTTTCGTTCCCCGAGGGGCCCTCCGACCAGGAAACTGTCACATTAGCCGTCCCCTCCTCTTCCCAACTGTTTGCTGAGGCTGCTGAGGGAGCTCCAGAGGGGGAAGGGGACGCGTTTGAAGTTTTCACTCATCTTGATCAGTCCGAGGATCCTCCCGGGGACTTGGGTGATCCCAATTTGAGCGAAGCAGACCTCCTTGTTTCAGAAACCCCTCCTCAGCCGTCAATGGGTTACAAGAGGAAACCCACCACCAAGTTGTTGGACCTGCTTGAGGGCCAGCCGGGGGAGTCCCAACAGAAAACTCCTACTCCTCCTTCGAAGGCTAAGTCGACTTCCGTTCGGCAAAAGCTTCCTCCTTCTCCTTCTCAAAACCGCTCGCCCTCTGGGTCCGTGCCTGCTGGTCCTAAGAAGAAGAAGGATAAGGGTAAAAGGATCGTGGGGGATAGGACGGTGTCCTCACAGGAGGAGGACATTGCTCTGCGGCCATCCAAGCAGCTTAAGATAGGCGGAAGAAGTCCGGATAGGCAGGTCGTCGACACCACCTCGTCCGGGGCTAACGCTTGGCTCCCAGCCCCGATGCTCCGAGGGGAGCCATTGAGGGATAACGCCTCTCTTAGGGATTTCAACGAGGGCGAAGGTACGCGCGTGGCAGACGCATTGGAGAGGAGCTTGCTGCTCCCAGCGGACATGGCTGAGCTTGACTCATTAACGAGCGAGCAGGTCTTCCTCAGCCTTAAGTGATATGTGAGGATGGTAAGGGCTATAACCTCAATTCTTTTCCCACTCTTTTCCTTTTATGGGGCTCATCGCACATTGGTCATTTTGACAGGCCGTCCAAGCTATCTTTGCATTGGAGGGGGCGACAAACGACCAGAAGGAGGTCCTTAAAAAGAAGCGCGACTGGCGATACCAGGCCACCAATACTCTGAAAAATTCTGAAGCTGACCTCGTCAAGGCTCGATAGGCTCTGAAGGAGGTGACCAGTGAGCGGGATAATGCACTGTCTGGTTTTAAGGGCGCCTAGACCCAGGCCACGGAGCAGACGGGGCGCTTGCGCGAGGCGGAGGAGCAATTGCGGATCGCGAGGGATCTGATTACTGACCTGCGGGCTGACGTGGCTAAGGCTGAAGAGAATCAGAGGGCAGCGGAGTGGGCCAGGGACCAGGCCCTGCGGGCCAAGGACGAGGCTAATCGTGGTAAGGAGATGGCCGAGCGTGCCAAGGAGGAGGCCGAAGCCGCAGCCTATGCTGAGGGGGTGGCTGCAGTAGAGGCAGACTACAAGGCTCAAGTCCCGGGAGTGTGTAGGCGATATTGCTCCCAGGTCTAGGCTGAGGCCCTCAAACAAGCTAGGGTGGAGGCTGCGTCCGACTTGTGGAAGGCGGAGAACGTGTATTATCCCCCCGCTATCCGTGAGGCCGCCCCTGAGGACCCTGAGGTTGGGGAGATTGCTGAAGAGGTGCGGGCAGCTGAACTGGGGGAGCATTCGAGTGAGGAGGTACCCCCAGAGATAGTGGAGATCCCTTCCGATGATCCAGCCCCCACCACTGAGGAAGTAGCTGCTCTCGCCGTACCCCCGCAGACTATCCCCTCAGGCCAGGGCTCGGAGGGGTCAGGGGCTGCCTCTGTCCAACCGGAGCAAGAGGAGTAGGCTCCCTGGCGTTTCGGCTCGTCCTGCTTTTATTTTATTTTGTTATACTTCTCTTCTATGTACTGTGGCTCCTGCCATGCAATTTTTACGAACTCATCGTTGCAATGCGAATTTGATTTCCCTTTACTTGAATTGCTCATTTGTGTACACGCTGCCTGCTTTTCCTTTCTTCCTTAGATCTGTATGACTTTAGCTTGAATTGCATGTTGGTCAGTTGCACCAGTAACAATGATAAGGAGAGAGAACGTATGCATGGGCACCTCTCTCGCGTCTCAAGGGTCCTATGGGGCTTGGTCCTCTCCTAACTTGGGATGTTTTGTAGTTGGCCTCCCTGTAGGCCTGAGTCCGAGGGCCATGCGACGCCCCTGTTCCGTTCGGCGTAACGGTCTGATTGAGTGGTTAGTTTCCCCATAGGCCTGAGTCTGACGACCATGCAGTGCCTTGGTTCTGTCTAACGCTTTGATTTCTCTGTAAGTATCTAGTTTCCCTATAGGCTTGAGTCCGAGGACCATGCAATACCTTAGTTCTGTCTTGTACCCAGGTATAGAGGAGCGAGTAGTTTCCCCATAGGCCTGAGTCCGAGGACCATGTAATGCCTTAGTTCTGTCTAACGCTTTCATTTCTCTGTAAGTATCTAGTTTCCCCATAGGCTTGAGTCCGAGGACCATGCAATACCTTGGTTCTGTCTAGTACCCAGGTATAGAGGAGCGAGTAGTTTCCCCATAGGTTTGAGTCCGAGGACTATGCAGTGCCTTGGTTCTGTCTAACGCTTTCATTTCTCTGTAAGTATCTAGTTTCCCCATAGGTTTGAGTCCGAGGACCATGCAATACCTTGGTTCTGTCTAGTACCCAGGTATAGAGGAGCGAGTAGTTTCCCCATAGGCCTGAGTCCGAGGACCATGCAGTGCCTTGGTTCTGTCTAACGCTTTCATTTCTCTGTAAGTATCTAGTTTCCCCATAGGTTTGAGTCCGAGGACCATGCAATACCTTGGTTCTGTCTAGTACCCAGGTATAGAGGAGCGAGTAGTTTCCCCATAGGCCTGAGTCCGAGGACCATGCAGTGCCTTGGTTCTGTCTAACGCTTTCATTTCTCTGTAAGTATCTAGTTTCCCCATAGGTTTGAGTCCGAGGACCATGCAATACCTTGGTTCTGTCTAGTACCCAGGTATAGAGGAGCGAGTAGTTTCCCCATAGGCCTGAGTCCGAGGACCATGCAGTGCCTTGGTTCTGTCTAACGCTTTCATTTCTCTGTAAGTATCTAGTTTCCCCATAGGTTTGAGTCCGAGGACCATGCAATACCTTGGTTCTGTCTAGTACCCAGGTATAGAGGAGCGAGTAGTTTCCCCATAGGCCTGAGTCCGAGGACCATGCAGTGCCTTGGTTCTGTCTAACGCTTTCATTTCTCTGTAAGTATCTAGTTTCCCCATAGGTTTGAGTCCGAGGACCATGCAATACCTTGGTTCTGTCTAGTACCCAGGTATAGAGGAGCGAGTANTTTTTTTTTTTTTTTTTGGGTGGAGGGGGTGGGGAATGAATGAATCATGTTAAAAATTTTTTTTATGAATATATGATTATGGCATGAAATGAACACAAAGAACAAATCTATCAAGTCTAAAGAAGAATATAATGAATTAAACAATAAGCTATATTAACAAGAAACCCTATTAATCTAAACACATGTTTTTTGTACTTTTTTATTTTATAAAAGAAAAAACATAATTATCTAACATATTTAAGCAAAAGAATCCTAATTAGCTATTGGACTCAAAACTTTCGTCCATGCACCCTAACCAAATTTTAGTCCACTTCGAGTCGTAGTTCTCACCATGGTCCATGGGTCAATTTCTTATACTAGGGTGAACTTTTGGATCCCTTTTCAATTCTTATACACAGAGGTTTTTTCCCTTAAAAGTGTGCCCTTGATCAACCCTGAGCCTCCTCTTTTTTGAATTTATTTACATTTTTATTAGACTCACTTCAAAACAAGACCATTTCAAGTCAAAGAAGTTAGAATTGATCAAATAATATGACCAAATTACTATTGCCAAAGTAAATACTTACTTTTTTGAAGCTTCAAAAATGAAATTTTCAATTACTATTATTTATTACAATTTACATATTTACTTTGTTTAAATATTTACAGCAAGTAAAGAGATAAATATTTTAGTATGAATTTGTATCATTTAAGTCTTTAAGCTTTTTCCTCTCCAAAAAAAAAAAAAGTCTTTAAGCTTTTAGTATAATTTTAAGTCTTTAAGCTTTTATAGGCTCTTTATGTTCTTTCACAATTAAAAATTTTCTTTACTTAATCAAGATCATAAATTATCCAACAAGATTAAAAAAAAAAAAATGGGTATGGAAAATTAAAAATTATGCATTATCCATTGGAATCATCTGGTATTTCAATGTCATCATAATTAAAAAGCTCAACCAATATGAATCGATTCTTTGTATTAATTTTAAATTAATCCTTTAGGAATTAATAAGCTTAGAATGATCCTGTGATGCATGTCTATGGTAAGAATTTTTATGGAAAAATCAAATTAGCCTCATACAACCTTGGAAAAGCAACATATTGTATACGAAAAATAGAAAAGATTAATTTACCCTTAATGCTCATGATAACCACGCACATATATTATATATTATATATTATATATTATATTATATATATATATGTGGGCCGGAAATCGTGCAGCCACGGCCCACTCCAAGCCAGGCCAAATGGCCCAGTCCGAGGAGGGATGATCACCCAAGGCCAATTTGGGGAGCAAACCCTTCTTTGGATCCGCGCCGAGGATCCCCTTCTCCTCGGCATACTAAGGATAACTATAGGAGGAGGGGGACAGACCCAGAGCCAGTTGTCACCTCAACACTTAATACGTTCACCTAACCCTTCTGGCCACATTAATGGGATGCAACCCCCGGGCAGGGCTACATCGATCAGAATGAACCACTTAAGCACAGATACGACCTCTGATGGACAGGCGGTCAGAGGAGAGGCCAATGAACGATCAACAGGAAGAAGAAGAGAGTAGTATATAAGAGAGACAAGCAAAATGTAGTGGGGAGCTTTTTGGGGTTGTTTGGAGTGAAGGGAGGAGAAAGCCTCCTCGGCCATGGGCCGAAGAGCACCTCTAGTTGTAATTGTTCCAAGTGTTTCTTCAATAAAAGAAAAGATGTTCAGGTTTCTAAGACGCCGGTCGGCGCCTAAACCTTCAACCCACTCTCTACAAATTTATTGTTCTGGGTTCGTTGGGCCTATAACCAATCTCTTTTGGGCTTAGGCTACAAAAAACTGACCCTACAATTGGCGCCGTCTGTGGGGAAGGATTAGTGCACCGGCCGGCGACAGGCGACGGTTCTAAGTAAATTCTATGAAAGACTGATGGTGATAAAAAAAAAAAAAAAATTCGAGCAGATGATTCAACAGAAAAGAAAGAGAAGTCGATATTATTTCATAAAAAAAATTTACAGATTAAAATCAGAGGCTCAGGCAGGCATGCATTACCAACGTTTCCTACCAGCTAGTTCTACAATTAGAGCCCAGGTGGACCTACAAATTCCCTAAAACTAGCTAGAGGGAAGTGTCAACCCATGCTTTATTGGCATCAAGAGAATGGGAGAAATTGCACACTAAAACAACGGAATTGGCGCCAGCAGTGGTGACAAATTCTGTCAAATTTCTCCACCCTTTCTCGTGAGGGCAAGCTTGACACAAAGTGGGAAGCAATAAAGCGGCGACCAGACAAACCTCCCTCACGGATGTTACGCTTCCACTAGCTCAGTCTCTAGGGAGCGTTGGAGCGTTGATACCAAAGGGCCGGCCATGACGTGAATTAAAAGCCTCTGTCGGTGGTAAGGTGCAAGAACCCGCGTACTTTAACAGAATGGCCTCACACCCGCCCTTCCCCCTCCTGACCCCTCAAATTCTTGCCGTATTAAATCCTGGGGCGCAAATGTCTCTCTCTTTTTATGCTTCATGACCTAATGAATATCACCTCCCTCCTTCTTCGATGAAGGTGATCAATCTAGAGCTCGAAAAGTGTTTTTTTTTTGTGGGGTTGTAACATGATTCATTCATTCCCCACCCCCTCCACCCAAAAAAAAAAAAAAAAAAGAGATTCTTTCATTGAGATGGCAGATTTAATCGTATAATTATGTTTTTGGTGCATATCTCTCAAGTAGATTTGTAGATCCATGCACTTATGAATTATGATAGTATGTGTCACAATCATAATTCTAATTTTCATTGCTTAGAATCGTCCTTTGATAGATTTGTGTATTTTCTTTTCATAAAAATGAGGTTATTTTACATAAAATTATGAAAATTAGGTTAAATTATTAAATTTCTAGATTTGAGATCTAATCTAAATTCTTATGATAATATGTGAAATATGTTTATTCTTTATGTATAAAAACATCTGCGCCGTACACCTTTCAATGCAAATTCTAATATGCTCATGCATTTTCAAGTGATTTGTTGATGTTCTTGCTTCGATTGACCACCTTTGTAGTCCTTTTGGATTAGCTTTCTAATGCTACTTGTTTTTCCTCAGTCATACAAAACAAATAAAGCCTGCGCTGGTTGAAATTCAAATCCAAATTTGATTTAGCCTTAATATCATTTTCCTTTGAGTAGTTGTTCCCTTTTGCCTTAAATTAAATTGGATTGACCTTCTTTAACTTGATTAATGTCTACATCAAAAATGAGTCCATCAGATATTTTTTTTTAAGAAAATTCACTTGTGCCATTGTGCAATTTGCTTGTTAACTCGCTCGTTTTTATAGAGCTTGTTAGAATCACTTTCAAACCCCATTAAAAGACTTCTTTTTTTTCGGTTTTTGTTTGCTGAATAACCCCATTAAAAGACTTATTCATGCTTTAAAACTCATTTGGAAGTACAAAATTAATTATTGAATATTATTCCAAAACCATTCTATAAAATGCATATATCAACACAAAATAAATACAATAACACTTTCTAATAAATACAACTAGTCGCTAACCCGTGCAATGCACGGGAAAGTTGCTAAAAATGAGATCAACTCAATATATATATTGGATCCAAAGGAAGTTACAAATTGTCAAGCTTTACAATTAGAATCATTTGCAAGTTAGACTACAAAATTGGGTAAAAGAATCAATTGCATGTTACGAACTATCCAGCTTTTTATTGGTAGCAGAATCACTTTCTCAGTTTCCACTAAACAAATTCAAACCCATACCTCAGCTTCCACATAAAAAAAAATTCAAATTGATTATCACCATTTTAATATCTATTTAAAACATTGAAGATGTGACTAACTTCAAAAAATATTATCATCAAAAGTCAAATATTTATTTGATAAGCAAGAACTTTTATTGGAACACACTACCAAACTCAGTTACAAAGTTCCAAACCCAAAGACTTATCTAAGTCTGTGCACAAACTCAATTACAGATACAAAGAAAAACACAACTAAAACTACAATTCAATCAACTCTAGAACAAAACAGACACAAGAATACCCCCAATATAAACATAAATTTCAAAATCACAAAATTATCCAACACATAACTGGGCTAAAAATCTCAGAAAGGTTGGGATTTCTTCTTTATTTTTCCTACTCAAGATATGGATTCATTCAAGTACCTGTACTTGCAGTAGAAAGAACATGAAGGAAACATTTATCAGAAAAAAATTAATAGCAAAGCTATAGCTCATTCCACAATTGACAAATTATCTACCAAAACCTATAAAGTAATCCACAATTGACAAACTAATTAACAAAGCAAAACTCACAATTCACCAATGAATCTAAAAAGACCCTTCACAACTGATTGAGCTTCCATTTACTTGTACTTCACTATTTTTTTTTATCCTCAACACCCAAATAGATGTTTAATTAAAATTTTGAGAATATAATCCAACATGCAAAACTCAGATATGTCCCTAAAAAATCACAAACTTGGTCATCCATACAAAAAATTAAAAAATAAAATAAAATAAAAAAAGGAAAACAAAAAGAAATCTGGGTATCCATAAACTTGGTCATCAAAAACACAAAATATAAACTCTAATCAATTAACCACTAATCTATTAGAACCTACTGTATCTGAAATTTCAACCAAAAATTTTCTCAAATTTGAATCACATACACAAACCAAAATTCAATAATATCAATCAGAAAAATCAATTGGTACATATAATTCAAAAGAAACCAATAATGGAAAAAACCCATTCTCAGCTTCTTTTCATTTATGCCTTCTTTTCATTTTTCTCATCATTCAACCTTAATCAAAACCACTAACCCAAATGCCTAAATTAGAGACCATCAACCCAATAACCCATATACCTAAATCAAAGACACTCAACCCAAAATAACAAAACTTAAATCATATTTAACACCAATTTTTCTTGTCTAAAAATACTTGCACTATAGTGGTTCCTGCAATATATGGGTGGAGGCTAGGCTAAAGGTGTGGTGATGGTTTGACATGTTGGCAGCCCTCAGATTTCTCTCTCTCTCTACCTGCATTGACAAAAAGAGAACTGAATGGTTAGGGTTTTTGGTTTTAAGAAAGATAGAGACAATGGCTAAACTTGTCGAAGGATCTCTCTGAACTTGTTGAAGGAGAAGGAGAAGCAGAATAGGAAGGAAAGAGAGAGCATCTGAAATTTGAATGTGTAAGGTTCCCATAAAACTTATAAGAGGAGTCGGGTAATAGGTCTAGAAAAAAAAATCATATTTAAAAAATAGAAAAAAAATAAAATAAAAAGCTGATGTGGAAATTTGTGTAGCTTACCAAAAAGGTAAGAGGCTTCGGTTTTATATATTGATGAATTTTGAATGTTCCCTAAATCCTAAATTAGACCTTTTTTTGTGTGTAGTTATGCCAACAATCCAAGTCTTGCAGAAATTGAGTTAATGAACGAACCCATGCACCAAGAGTCACTCTAGACAACCTTAAAAACTATTATAAATCTGAGTATGATGCTGTGAGAAAGTACACACCAAGTGCTTATGTGATCCTCTCAAACCAGTTGGGGAACGCTGATCTAAAGGAGCAACTCTCATTTGCTAGAAACTTCAATCATGTAGTCATTGACATGCATTACTACAATCTCTATTCAGATGAGTTTAGCAACATGAATGCACAATTTTATGCACTAAAAACCGTAACAACATCCAATGGCCCCCTTAGTTTTGTAAACCAATCTTATGCAGTAGTGGCAGCCACTACTGTTGTTTGGTATAAATCTTTCCTATCTGGACAGAACCTAAGACCAAGACCACTTTTAAATTAGACCCAAATTCACTAAACCCACAATTCATTCTCAATGATAAATTTCAAATTTGCAGAGAATATCCCAAACTCTAATCTCAATGCACAAACCCACCATGAAATAAATCATTAAAAAATCAAACCTTCTTCTCAATATCCCATAAACTTTCAAATACATAATCTCAAAGACCATTGTGATTCAATTCATCTCCTTTCTACTATATAAACCTATCCTATTTGCAAAACCTGAAATTGTCTTTAAAAGTTAAATACCAAAACATTAAGACCAAGTCCAAGTTCAATACCAATCCCACCACCAATACTCTACTAAATCTGTAAAAATATTTAACATATTTGAAGATGTAAACAATTCTTCGCCTTTTCCTCTTTGATTGTACATTAGGATATCAATCTCCGAATTTCCTATCCTTGATATGAAACATTAAATTACGTAATAAAAAAAAAAAATCAAACTTCAATTTAAATTAAAATTAAGATTCTAGTCCTTAACATCCTCAATTATCCAATAAATGTATGAAACACAAATTTTAAGAACTACTTAAGCAATATTTCAAATAAATTAAAAGACAACTTTAAACTATTCTTTGTATATTTTTCCTTTGTTGCTTTCTAGTAGTCATTAAATAACTCCTTTTGTTTTCCTTGATAACAAATGTTGGTGTGAGTTGTACATTGCTTTCAACATCAATTTTTCGAAACTTTGTAGAATCACCACATAGGTAATACCTCCCTTCATACCAAATACAATTGAGGGTTGCTACTAAATTTGTGAACACATAGAGGAGAGTCCTATACCAAATTGGATCCATAGACCAAATTTTATTCATTGGGAAATTTAAACAAATAGAGAACAAACACAAAAATAACCAAGACAAAACCTTCAAACTCACATTGATCATTTTATAGAACTTGGCATACAAAACAAAAATCCCAAAGCCAAAGCTTATCAGTAAAATCACATACCAAATAAAATGGAGGTTATGATGTGGTTTTGGGGAAGGAGATGGGTAGAGAGAAGAGAGAATAGACTAATAGAACACAACGTATTCAAGGCCTAGTGATATCCATTGAGAAGCTTTAAACAGGGCCAAAAAAGTCCTTTAAGAAACCTTTCTTTTAAAGGTATAGATATTATAGTAGGGCTGTCCAGGAGACCCAGAGACTCGCTCAACCTGGCCAACCCGCCCAAGTCCGACCCGCTGCCACCTGATCTGACGACGTTGGCGGTCAGATGCAGGTTCCGAATTGTCAAACCCGACCCCGGTGGGTCGGTTGGCGGTTTTGCATTTCAAAACCCATGAAACTCGACCCAAACCGATACCTTCAATGTTTCCGGCGAAATATTACGCAACCCAGACCAAATCTCCGATACCTTTAAACATTTCTGACGAAATATTAAGCAACCCGGACCAAATCTCCAATACCTTTAACGTTTCCAGCGAAATATTCAGCATACTAGACCAAATCCGGTGAGATCTCGCAGTTATCCGATGAAATTTAGGCCAGATCTCGCCGGATCTTGCCAAATATCGGCCTCGGCAATGAAACCCGAGGCCAACTTGATACAACCCTAAACCAACAAGACTCGAACCGAAAAATCCAGCTAGGTCGTCCGGGTCGGTTTGGAGTCCTATTTTAATCCACCCAACTCAGTTGGGTTGGGTCCGGGTTGGGCACAAATCCGACCTGGCCTGACCCGTGGACACCCCAAGGTTATACAATATCAATTGATTATTTTATATTCTAAATAAAATTTGATTTGTGGTAAATTATGATAAAATAAGCTTCAAGACCCCAATATTTATAAACCACTTAAGTCAAAAAGTAAATTCCCAAAGTCATAATCTATTTATTCTAAAGACAACCACACACAGAGACATTTAACATTCTTTCAAACATTGCCCTAACAAAAACATTTGAGAGAGAGAGAGAGAGATGGGTAATTATAGAGAGACAAAGCGAAAAAACTAGTGAATCAATTGGACAAAATTCTGTGTTGATTAGTATATTAAAGCCAATGAATGTTTTAGATACCAAAGAATGTTGAAGGCCGATAGCAAAAGGGTTTTGAAGAGGCCATTGTTGATTTATTTAAGTTTTAATTCTTTTAAGAATACCTTACAAATTGGCTCCCTCACTAACTCTTCTCCATTGTTTGGTTGAGTAACTGTTCTTGTTGAAAGAAACTGATACAATAGGAAAAATACAGAGTCGTTTACAATTTAAAGAAAACAGGTTAAACAGCCAAAATTGATGATATAAACTTTGCAACATTTTCTAATAGAGCAAAGCAATACAAATAAGGAACCAAGCCAACTAAAACTTAGGCATACACTGCCAAAAAAAAAAAAAAAAACATTTATGCACAAAGGGTTCATTCTATTACTTTAATTTAGTAGATTTCCTTCTTTGCTGTTCAAACTTCCTGACAATGGGGAAAGAAATACCCTTTCTTTATCTCAGATTTAGGCTTCTTATAAACTTCATTATCCTTGTTTTGTAACAAAGACAACACCACCTTAACGAAAACAGTTTCCGTGAATCAAAATTCCTAAGCAAATCTAAAAATACCCATAAAGTAATCTCCAAAAGGAATATAAGCAGAGCATTTACCAATAGGACTGCTATATTAATAAGAAATATTTTCCTCAAAGCAAAAGCCTATTTGAAAAAAATTTAGTGAAACCCTTCGCATTGAAGTTAAGATTCAAAATAATTTTCAGTAAGGATGGAAAGTCTTCTATCCGTTTTTTACCTTGTACTTCCTAAGTGATGGAAAGTTTGGTTTGGGCATTTTTACAAACACTTTGAGGGAGCAGACAACACAGTCACCAACCTAAATCTTCAACTTGTAGTACAACTTTAAACAACAAATAATTCTTCAACTTTCAATTCCAAATTCATTCAAATCCCAGTACCAAAAAAATAATTAAGCTCCACAAAGTTCCACACAACACTCCAAATCATCACACTAGTATATCTCAAACCCAGTAAAAAAAACACATGAATGATATAAATAGTTACTAAGTATTTACTATCTAACCACTCCAAATTATCTCACACACACACACACACACACACACACGCATACAATGAAGTATACAGAAAATTTCAAATACCAAGAGCAATAAAAACACAGGCAAAGTAAGAAAAACACAAAAAGGAAACTCACAACATGGTTCATGTGTCCCTAATTTATTTGTTGTTTTCTATTTTAAATGAAGCAGTGTGTTCATAACCATAAGGGCAGAGTTGCAGAGACTAAAGAGAGTTGAGTTAAACAATGGAAAGAGATTGAGGTTGGGACTTGGGAGACTGAGAAAAGAGGGAGAGAGCAAACTGTTTTTAAAGAGTCAAATAGTTTGAAACATAAAATAAAAGAGTCGAACTGTTTTATGGTTTGATTTTGGGTAGAAATAGTTTATTTTTTCCCTATATCAATATTCATAAACCGGGAAAAGAAAAAAAAAAAAAAAAAGGTTTGAAGTTTATATGACATCCCAAAGCATTAATAGTTAACACATGAAACAAAACAAAAAATCAAACAAAACACACCAAAAGATTTATTTGAATTTTCTCAAAAACGACCCTAAAACCCCAATCTTTACTGCCAATCTCTTCAATCAACAATAATTCCCACAATCACAATTCAAATAATAAATACATACCCACTTAGACAGCCATTGGTTTCTGCTTAGAGAATTTTGTAGGGGGATTTTCGGAACTATGAGAAATCAATCAGAAGGGCAAAAACATAGTAATTGAACCTGAAATCAATCGTAATAAAAATAAAATAAATAAAAAAGGAAAAAAAAATACCCCTTATTGACGCTCTCAATGAACAATAATAATGTAAGGCTCTTTTGGATTTTTAAAAAAACCATAAATTTACTCCAAATAAAGAGAATGGGTAAGGGGGAAAACCTAAATTAAAATAAAAACATCATAAACCATTCTTTAAAACGCCAAGAGACGGAGCCCCCGTACAATCTAATCTTCTATAGGGTTTCCCCAGGTTCAACAAAGCCAACATCGTTTAAATCCGTAGTTGATAGCAAACCCTGATCTTAGACAATTTAAAAAAAAAATTAGAATCATTACTTTGAAGAAATTTGGAATCCTAACTTCAAAATTGTTACTTATCTGACCTTAAATTGCAGAGACATTGAAAGTTGAGAGAGACTTGGAGAAAGACGAGGGTTGTGTGAGGACTTTTTTTTTTTTGACAGACGGTTGTGTGAGGAGTTGAATAGGATTGGAGTGATTGATGTTTGTGTGAAATTTTGAATATGTGTGGAGAAACCCGGAGAGAGGCTGTGGTTGTGTAAGATAAGAACAAAAAATAATGGTTCGTGGGAAGGAGTAATGAACCAATCAAAATTTATAGTGACCCCTAAGCCCAAATGCTGTGTCTAAAGTAATTTATGTAGTGACGTTGTGTAGTAAAAAGTGATTAATAAAAAGTCAAATGCTTCGGCTATTAGTTATTATTCAGATAGATTATGATACATCAAGTAAACACTTGGCCAAGAAATATTTATTTAGCTACTAGCATCATTCATTTGCATGAGTAAACACCACGGCAAGATGCATATTTTTAGTGATTAATAAAAAGTCAAATGCTTCGGCTATTAGTTATTATTCAGATAGATTATGATACATCAAGTAAACACTTGGCCAAGAAATATTTATTTAGCTACTAGCATCATTCATTTGCATGAGTAAACACCACGGCAAGATGCATATTTTTACTCCGTCAATAATTTATCTCATGGAAAACTAAGAAACAAACAACTATTCACTCAAAAAGAAAAAAAACTATTACATTCTAATCGGCCGAGGCAGAATACAGAGCAATATCAACCACATGTGAGATCACTTTTTATTTTTAGGAAAACATGAGAGATCACTTTTTATTTTTAGGAAAACATGAGAGATCACTTAGTTAAAGCAAATCATCGCCAACCTTAATATGACGCATATGCAACGGGCCAAATTATGTTGTGACTGTTTAGAAAATAAAACAGAAAATAAATGAATAATTTGCCTCTCTATAATTGTTCAATAGAGGGCCTTTATATATCGGCATGAGAGAGTGTTGAACATGAAAAATATGAGCACAATAAGTAAAGTATATTGGGTCTGAGCCCATTGGGCTAGGAAAGGGTGTTATACAAGCAAAAAATGTGCACAGTAAGTAAATTGGGCTAAGACATGTGCTTTTAGTGGATATACATTAACAGTGACAACAATGCTACAATCCATATAGGCTCTAACCTTATCTTCCACGAGCATACAAAAGACTAGGGGTGTCAAATAAGTGGATTTGGGATAGGCATAATTGAGTAGGATACATAAAACTCATTTACCCATTTATTGCCCATTTAACTAATTACGTTTAATCCAAACCTGACCCAACCCAATATTATGGGCAAACCCCAATCTACCCAATTATCCAATAATCAAAATATCAAAATGCCCTTAAAACTTGAAAATAACCAAAGTACTCCTAAAGTCCTTTAAAATTACCAAAATGCCTCCTAAACATAAAAAAGACAAAATATGCTCAAAAATCACTAAAAATTACCAATATATCTTAAAACCTAAAAATGACCAAAATATTCCCGAAACAAAAAAAAAAAAAAAAAAAAAAAAAAAATTGACCAAAACCCAAAAAAAAAAAACCAAAATACCCCTAAACATAAGAGAATTACCAAAATACCCCTGAAACTTAAAATTGACCAAAATACCCCCTAAACCTAAAATTGATTGAAATACTCCAAAACCTAAAAATGACCAAAATGCCCATGAAACCTAAAAAATGACCGAAACACCCCCAAAACTTTTTAAAAAATGACCAAAATACTCCCGAAGCCTAAAAATGACCAAAATAACCTCTAAACCTAAAAATGACCAAAGTACCCCTAAACCTAAAAAATGACCAAAATACCCCCGAAACCTAAAAATTAACCAAAATAATTGCTTGAGAATACCAAATAATTTTCTTGCTATTAGTGATATAAATACAAACAATCATCTTTTATTTTCAAATAGGTGCAACTAGAAGCTAATTATGTTAAAATATTTTACAGGTTGATCAACAACAATAGTGATTACTGGTGAGTTTTCTATTGGCCATTTTTGAAAATTTACAGTAATTTTTTTTTTTTAATAGACTCACGAATATGTTTAACATGCAGTTTCCACCTCGGGGTCATTTCTTTTAGGACTAGTGATATACATACTCTACTGTGTCTATCGCTATGACAAAATAGAAAAGAAATCAAGCAAGGATTGAAATGTTTTTGGAGGATTACAGAGCTCTCAAGCCCACAAGGTACTCATATAATGATGTTAAAAGGATTATAAATCAATTTACTAAAAGTTAGGACAAGGAGCCTATGCAATAGTGTTCAAAGGAAAGCTTTCGAATGAAAGTCATATTGCTGTGAAGATTCTAAACAGTTCTAAGGGCAATGGGAAGAATTCATAAATGAAGTGGGAACAATGGGTAGAATCCACCATGTTAATGTTGTTCGCTTGGTTGGCTTCTGCGTTGATGGATTTAGAAGGGCATTAGTTTATGAGTTCTTAGCAAATAATTCACTAGAGAAGTTCATTTCCTTAGTAGATTCTAATCGTTTCCTTGGCTAGGAAAAACTACGAGACATTGCTCTTGGCATAGCAAAAGGAATTGAATATCTTCACCAAGGACGTGATCAACAAATTCTCCATTTTGATATCAAACCTCATAATATTTGGTAGATCAAAATTTCAATCCAAAAATTTTTGATTTTGGTCTAGCCAAGTTGTGTGCAAAGGATCAAAGTGCAGTGTCCATGACCACAACTAGGAAACCATGGTTACATTGCACCCGAAGTGTTCTCTAGGAACTTCGGGAGCATGTATTACAAAATTAGATATTTACAGTTTCAGAATATTGTTGCTTGAAATGGTCAGAGGTAGGAAAATGTTTGTGTAACCGTGGAGAATACTAGCCAAATATTTTTTCTAGAATGGATATAACATAAGTTAGAGAAAAAGGAAGACCTATGAGTCTATGTTGAGGATAATGGAGATACTAAAATTGCAAAGAAACTAGAGATTGTGAGACTTTGATGCATCCAATGGCACCTAATGGATCGTCCTTCCATGAAAGTTGGGGTTCAAATGTTAGAGGGTGATGGAGATAATTTATTTCTGGATTTCATAGTAGTTTCGTTTGAGAAAAGAACCTAAAAGAACTGATATTGTAACTTTTGATTCTCTCCTTGTAGACATTGAGAAGATGTACATTAGTCAAATATACCAGTGTCCAGGCAATTTTTCCTATCAGTGTAATAACATTTTCATAATTTTTTAAAAAAAAATTTTAATTCATATAGGAAGTTTTTTTTTTTTTTTTGAGAAACATTAATTCATACGGGAACTTACCGGTCGAGTAGAACTGATATAGGTGGCTGACTACAAGACTTGTAAACTTTTACATGCCTCCTTTGGAAGTATTAATTCGTAAATCGATGGGAAGCTTAATGAGAACATTGAGGTGACTGTAAAAAACCCAATTAGACAGAATTATGAGCATCCAAGAAATCCTTTATTATTTTTCTCATCTTAGTTTTAATATTATTTTTAATATTTACAAAGAAAAATCATTTTCCAAATTAATAGAAAATTCTTTTTATTAATTTAGAATAAAAATTATTTGTCACCAAAATTAAATTAAAAAAGAAATGCAAGTAAAATAAGAGCTAGTCAAGCAGAACAAATACCTGATTATCAAAGGGGTGCATAGCCTCTAGACCTTTGGCTTAGGGAATGAGTTCACCATCAATTTCTATGCAGGGATGTGAGCAATCTTGCGCCACTCCTTCTTCCTTTGCATTCATATCGTCAATGTAGGGCATTCTTTGATCCGTAGGTGAGAAATGGAGGCAGGCAGCCCCTCCTCTGGCATGTGCTTCAGCTCAGGGCAGTCTATGATCCCCAATCATCAAAGAGAGGTAATGGTGCGGACACAAGATACAAGCCCCCAATTACACGCACGTATAGGAGAAAGAAGATGGCCCAACCTGTGGCCTTATGGCTACGGCCTATTAGTCATTGGGCTTGAGTTTCAGCAAGCCCAAATATTTAATAATTAGGGTTTCTTTAGGGTTTCTTTATGTTAGCTATTTAAACACTTTTTGGGATTATTGTAATACAAATTTGATGATTATTAAAAAACGTGTGTTTTCTTTTACTGGTGCCGACTCCAGTTTGCTTGGTGCTGACTCCAAGCAACCCCTAGGTGCTGACTCGTAGGGTTTTTTCTTATTCTATTGTTTTTGTGGTTGTCCTACGTCAGGTAAGGTATTGAAGCCCTTTCTTGTCCAATGATCTCATATTTTGAAATCTAACAATGCTAAGTTGCGTAAGACTTGTAGGCAGTAAATCCTCATCTGGAAAGGACTCCACATCCCGGCAATTACCAGCAATGTTAGACAATAATAATGATGTAAGCTTGAGAAAATACATGATGTTTCCGTCACATGTATCCTCCCCCTCACATGGGGGTGGACCTCACATATACCACCTCATCAAGCTCAACTTGGCCTTTCAAGTTCCAACAACTTGCAATTCGGTGAATGACCAATACCATAAAATAACCCCTTTGCCTCAAACATAGATTTTGAAGTAAAATTCCAGACATTAGGTCTATGATCCCCAATCGTCGAAGAGAGGTAAGGTATTGAAGCCCTTTCTTGTCCAATGATCTCATATTTTGAAATCTAACAATGCTAAGTTGCGTAAGACTTGTAGGCAGTAAATCCTCATCTGGAAAGGACTCCACATCCCAGCAATCACCAGCAATATTAGACAATAATAATGATGTAAGCTTGAGAAAATACATGCTGTTTCCGTCACATGTATCCTCCCCTCACATGGGGGTGGACCTCACATATACCACCTCGTCAAGCTCAACTTGGCCTTTCAAGTTCCAACAACTTGCAATTCGGTGAATGACCAATACCATAAAATAACCCTTTGCCTCAAACATAGATTTTGAAGTAAAATTCCAGACATTAGGCCTTTTGTATTGCTAACAATATCCATGGTCTCTGTATTGAAGTGCACGGAGATATTTGGATTGTTGTACAGTCTGAAACATTCAAGATAATCAACCTGTTAAGCAAACATTCAGGTCAGGGAGTTGAAAACTCACGTACAAGTTGTTCATTAGTACATAATTCACCAGCAAAAAGGCAGCCAACAGAAGAAAAAAAAAAAATATGACCATCACAAACTGAAGCTTTTTAGCCGCTACTAAGAAATTCACAGTGGCATTATAATTAGTGTCAAGGCAGAGGGTCATTGCAAGTCCCACAAAACACTTTTAAAGTAGGTTTAAACAATGGCATAAATGTGATTTAACATTCTTTGAAGTGGCTCCTAGTAGAGAATTTAAATGATAGAAATTATTGCATGGCAATTTAGGTAAAAATATGAACGTTCACTGGTGAGCATCACAATAAAGATTGTGTAAGAAATGTTGTTATAAGCAAGACTACCTTCCTACACGTTACAATGCACTACCATATGCTACATGTTAGAAAGGACCAAAATCAATCATGTCAACAATAGAGAAATTCAAGGGTGATATACTATAATCTAACTGGTGTTATTTGATGCCCCAACCGCATAGGTATCAATAAGCCACAATGTCCCTCTTTTTATAATCCTTGCACCCAGTAGCACAATTATTGATGGGTACACTTAAATCCTAAAGTGTCAAAATTGATCTCTATCCAAAAAAAAAAAGTCAAATTGGATCTCCCCACCCCTCTTTTTTCTTTGCTAATTCCCTCTTATACAAGGAAAAGCTTTAGAATACAATGGACCTAAAATTGCTAGAGATAGGGGTTCTCAGAAGACAAGCAAGACCCAATTCATCAATACCAAAATGTAAATAGAAAGTATGTCATGTTCTCCAAAATCCATATAAAATAACACCTTCCCAAATTTTTACTACAAATTGATCATTTAATATCATATGAATCTATTTAAAAACTTATACAATTCAATTTCAAGTATATATAAATATATTTTAAGACAATTATATATATATATATATATATATATATAATTATACACAGATAAATAAAGCTCTCATGTTTACGAACAAATTATTATGTTTGAGATTGATTCATTTAATAATTGAGTCTAAATTTAGGTTTGAGTTTGACTTGTTTGCTAAACAAACGAATATAAATAAGCATTTTTCTGTGCCAAGTTCAAGCTGTTCATAAATAAATTGTTTCATAAACAACCCTACCGTTAATCTCTTGATTAATCAAAATAGTTTCAAACATATAGCGCAAAATCAAAATAAATACAAATATAGAAAATGTCCTTAGGTTGCCAATCTCGTACTTAACTTTGTAACTTTGTAAGGGAGTAGCAAATCATAATGAAACGCAACATTTGGAGATCTATATAAAAATAAAAACAAAAATAATAAAAAATTGAAACTTTAAAAAGATAAAATCAAAATTTTAGGTTGTTATTATTATTTTAATTCAAACCCGACCCAATTAAATCCATGGACAGCCAGCCCCCATTTCCACTTATTTTTCCTAGTTTTTAAAACAATGTTAGAGTTTTGTGAGATGAACAGAACAAATTAATGTGATCGATCAATATTCATTCCCCCAAAGTGACAGCAGAGAATTGAAGGGGAGATGGCTTTATTTCAACCTTGCTGTCGTCGAAGTCCGCGACGCTCGCATTCCTTTCTCCTCCGCCAGCCACCGCGTCCAACCTCAACTCTCCTCATCTAAACGACTCGTCGTAGCTCTCAAACAAGAATGACTTGGCCAACCCTAACATCATCATCCCCAAATGGATTCCTGCTCCTGCAACCAGGATTGCATCGCTATTAATTAATGCCCATAGCAAGACCTCTGTTAGCACGGTTAGTTCACTGTTACTTATTAGTGAATACTGACTAGGTAACAAGCACGGACACCCTCCAAACGTGTCCGACACGCTGGGATACGCCCTCTTTGTTTTGTGGTGTTTTGGGTTAAAATTCGATAGGCAAATTTAGTCCCTCAATTTGTAAAAATATGGTCATTTTATCAATATTTCTGTTAGCAAATGATGCAATTTATTCAAAACATTTCTGTGTCATTTAATATATCTTATTGTTTGATGAGTATTATTTTTTTATTTATTTTTAAAAAAATGTTTAAACTGCTTAATTTGCTAAAATATTGGGACAGAAGGACAGGATTGACTCATTTTGACAAACTGAGGTACTAAATTGACAAATTTTAAATGTTAAGGACTAATTTGACAATTGAAGTAAATGTCAAGAGACTAAATTGAATTTTAGCAAAAATATTAAAATGGATTTTAGATTTTTTTTATTTATTTTTAATTTTAAAAATTGATAGTTATTATTATTTTAAAATTTTTTTAAAAAATGCCTATAAATGAAAATATATATCTATGTTAATTATCCATTCTTCTTATATAGTGTAATAGTAACTTGTCCTCTCTCTTGTCTTATCATGGTTCATGTACTGAAAGCTTCTTGAGCTTGTGGAGTTCAAGCTGAGGGAAGTGATTCCAAGGGAACCCACTCTACTTGTTTTGGTGGTTGGTGTTCCTAATGTTGGCAAGTCGGCTTTAATTAATTCGATCCATCAAATTGCATCGTCTCGATTTCCTGGTAAGTTGTTACTATGTTTTTGCTAGATTATGGTTGAATGTCATTGTCTTGACTCTTGATATGGAACTGGTAAAGGTTATTAAATTATTTTAACAATAACAGCTTCGGTTTTCTTTCATAGTGCAGGAGAAGATGAAGCGAGCTACAGTTGGCCCATTGCCTGGAGTTACTCAAGATATTGCTGGATACAAGGTCAACTGATTTTGTGTTTTATGGTTTATATACCTTAGAAAGTAATTAGAGACTGAAATTTTAGCTTCATGCGTTTTTCATACTTGTTAACATTCAATAATTAAGACTAGATATTTGGGATTGGACCCTGATATTGATAATGTTGGTAGGAAGATGTAGGTTTGGTTTTGAATTGTTTGATTGAACGTTATCGCTTAATATTTAGATGATGCTCTTGCTTTTATGAGCAACAGACTGTTTGCAAGGAAGTTATTTCTGACTCATGTTATATCATTTGACCACAGATAAAGTGCAGGGGTTATACTATGAGTCTATGACTTGGATCATATTTTTGCCCCATTTGAACAAACACCCCCCCCTCCCCCCCCCCAACACACACACACACACAAAACCCATCCTCCAATTTGCTAGCTTGCTTACTATTTTATTCATTTATTGTTCTACTTTTGATTTTCTTTTTAAGCTGGTATGTTTCAGTAGGTTTATATTTATAGTGGAATAAACTATTAGGCTTAGGTCTCTGGTTTAATTATCAAAAGTTTGTAATAACTAAATCATCAGTTGCATACGCCTTATTTAAAGACATGTTGTGAACATCAGGCCAAATCATCAAGCATTTGGCTTAAATCTTTATGTTTTCTTCTATCTACTGCTACCTTTCTCCTTCTATTGTATATCTTTTGCTCAATACTTCTGTTTGAACATTTTTGTATGTTTAGTTGCTGACTTTGCATTTTTAACTGCTGATTGTGCATCAGCCTAGCATATATGTCCTAGACACTCCTGGTGTATTGGTTCCAAGTATCCCTGATATAGAGACAAGACTGAAGCTAGCTCTTGCAGGTATCATCCTCTTGCAAATAATTTCTCCTAAGTTTCTTATGAGATCTCTTTATAATTTATACAGTATACGTGTGAATGTGCACACAGCGATGCATGGAGGTTTTCTTAGTTTAAGGTATCCTAAACCGTGCTTGACTGTTGTAAACAGACAAAAATAAGTGCCACCTCTCTCCAACCACTAATAAGAGAAGCCATAGCCCTATTTAATCAGAGTTGATTTGGTTGCAACAAACTAACTGGATCAGCTTAAGTAATTTTGGGTGAGGCCTAAAGTTTTATGCCTGAAGTTGTGTTGGTTTAATCCTTCTTTTGACCTCCAACCAACACAGGTTGCCCAAATTGCCGCTTGTAAAATTTTCAACCTTGGTGTCTTGAATTTTATACTTATTTTTTCTTTTACTATTTGCCCAAGGTTGAATTTTATAACATATTTCATACCATGAAATGAAAATATACCCAATTCTCTGACCATCTTCCATTAATCAATAGTGCGACATTAAGACATGATTTGAGCAAGTGTATATGCACGTGTCTTATAGATGATTTAAAATTGAACCATGGTAGAATTTGGTTTTACATTGCGCACCAAATATCTCTCTACTTAATTATCCAAAACAAAAACTATCCAACCAAATTACATAAACCTAAATCATATTTAAGCCCCTAATTTAAAAAGAAAAAAGAAAACAAAAATTACCCATAGAGGTTTCGGCGTCTTGATGGTAGTGGGAGGCCAATATAACGAAGATGATGACCCCTCAGATTCCTCTTTCTATCTCTTTCAAATATTTTGTTAGTCTCAGGTCTTTTATTTTGGTAATATATAGTGAAATAGTGCATTTTATTTAACAATCCATAACATTTTTGCAACTCTCTATCTCTCTTCAAAGTTTTATCTAGTTAGTTATTACTATTAAACCTTACTTTTTTTTTGGAGAAACTCTATCAGTCCTTACTTATTTTATTTTTATTTATTTATTTATTTATTTTTATCATACTAAAATAGTGGGTATGCTAAAAGACATAAAGAATAGAAATAGGTGTGATGTAAACTTAGGCAATTAATGAGATATTAATGAGATAACAGTAAAATAAGTTAATGTAAACTTTTGGATAACGCTAAAAATAAAAACTTAATGAAAGAGGTAAAAAAAAAAATGCTAAATGGAAAATTAGAGTGTCACTTGGCAGGACCTCATGCACTCTCGTATGAGATCTCTACTTTTATATATATATATATACATATATATTGATTGGACTCTAGCTCTTGGGTAGTTAAATTCTTGTTCTCAGAAGTTCGATCCCAAATTTTAATGGGATATCATAGAATTCCATTATATAATTGGCCGTTTCATGTTATCCTCTCAAACTATTTTCCAATAATTTTTGTGGGATTGCATTTATGTTCTTCAATTTTGATATGGACAATATAGGAGTGAATTCCAACAATATAAAATTCAATAATTAACATGATAGTAATGGAGATTAAAGCAATTCTTGTTGAGAAATCAAAGTTTTCTGGCTCCTTTGGCATAAGAAGGATTTGAAAAATTGCACTCATTATTCCTAAACATGATAACCAGTGGCTTATAATTATTGGTGTGTCATTTTTCTCTGAATGTATTCTTAATATATTATTTATAATTTTGGTTTAAGTTAGATGGAGCTTTTGATGGAAATGAAAATTTATAATTCCAAATACTAATGCCAATCCTTTCAATGCAAATTACATTTCAAATTTTCTAATTAATTAAGCATGTTAATATACACAGTGCTTACTAATTACAAAAAAGAATCATAAAACATTAATATAAGAATATATGCTTACACATACCAATCCATGGATCTCTCAACTTTATACATAAGAATGTACTCACACCAATCCATGGATCTCCCAACTTTACACATAAGAATGTACTCAAGGGAGTATACACATCACTTCTTTATTTATTTATATCTCTTACTTGGAATTACAATGACATATATGTTTATTTATTTACATCATTTAGTGTTATATTTATTTAATTACATCACTTGAAAGCAAATTAAATAACATAAGTATTTATTTATTTACATCTTCTAATCCAAATAGCAATGAAGGAATGCTTACGAATTATGGAAGGAATTTGTGACTTTGAATTGAGCAATGTTTAGATTCTATCGGATGTGAACCATGTCGAACTCCTGAAAAAAAGGTACTTTGGCATTGAAACTTGACATTAGTAAGGCATATGACAGGGTGGAATGGCCTTTCCTCCAGGGCATGATGGTGAAACTGGGCTTTCCAGAAAAGTGGATTAAATGGGTGATGGAATGTGTGTGTTCACCCTCCTTTGCCATCATGATTAATGGAAAGCCGTATGGTCACTTACAACCTTCAAGAGGGATTCGCCAAGGCGACCCTCTTTCACCATATTTGTTTCTTTTGTGTGCAGAAGGGTTTACTGCTCTTTTGGAAAAAGCATTTATGGAAAGGCGAATTTGTGGGTATCTATTTGTAGAAGTGCACCAAAAATAACAAACTTATTATTTGCAGATGATTCTCTACTATTTTGCCAGGCATCTCAAACCGAAGTTGCAGCCATTACTGAGATCCTTCAAAAGTATGCAGGTGCATCGGGACAATCTATAAACTTACAAAAATCTTCGGTATTTTTTAGTAAAAACACACCGATTGGCCAAAGACAAGCAATTGCCTCGGCTTGGAGTGGGAGGTGGAGAAGTTAGACGCCTCCTTAGTTACATCTCAATTCTCAAGAAAACTCAAATGAGAAAATAGTATTAATCAGCTAAAAAGCTTCATCAGCTATAACCATCAAATATCAAGTGCCTTATAGTATATATATATATATAGTGGCGTTAGCGTTACTCATTTTGAATTCACCATCAATTTCCATTATTTAACTATCGAATTATTCACATATTGACATAGGCACAAGAAAAAAAAAATCATAACCAGCAGCTGCTCTTGTGATTGTTACACTCAAAATATACAAAACAATATTTTTATTTATTTATTATTTTTTTTTTAGAATACTAAATATTTTTTAACACACATACGAGGAGAGGAAAAAGGTTTTTTAAAGAAATTTACAGTGATGTATATCCAAAATCCAAAAGAGTCTGACTCTTTGATACACAACACAGACTTTAAATCTCTTAAACTCACACTAATTTTCTAATGTGAGATTAACCACTATTTTTTCTTTTAAGAATACTAAATATTTTTAACACACACACACGAAGAGAGGGGAGAAGGCACTTCAGCTCAGTATTATGAGTTTTGGACCTTCCCAAAATTATAGTCTCATAATA
This sequence comes from Quercus suber, assembly GCF_002906115.3. NCBI lineage: Eukaryota > Viridiplantae > Streptophyta > Magnoliopsida > Fagales > Fagaceae > Quercus > Quercus suber. The sequence continues at coordinate 707,799 of NW_027069479.1, forward strand.
ATACAATTAATTACATTAAATAATGTGCAACTTTGTATAAATCGCAATCTCCCAACAGCATAAATATATTCTTTAAGACTACTTGTTCAAATTTAATTGGTCTACGTAGTCTTGGAGATTAAGCCAAGGCCAAACTGCCGAAGTCCCTGACGTTTAATGATTGAACCTCTCAGTTTTGGAGACTAGGCCAAGGCCAAACTGCCAAAGTCCTTACGTATAATGATTGGACCTATATCTGTCTCTTTCTATGGGTTGGCAAGTTTAAGTTATACCTAATATAACTTTAAAAAATATTACATTACATAATAACTTGTTATTGAATTCATACTTTAAAAATTCAACCAGTGGATTACGTGTTCTATATATTTTTAATATGCATGTAAATTTTCATGTTAATCGAATGTTATTTACTATTCGACTTATAAACTCATCTTTTATGCATTATTTTAAATTACAATTAAATTTAAACAATTAATTGATGACATAACTATTAATTTTTAATCACCTTGAAATTTTGCAAACATGTAAAATATACAAAGATACTGTAATCTAACAATGATATTTTTAAGATATGAATTCAATAACAAGTTATTAAGTGCTGTAACATTATTTAGAGTTATACTGTGTAACTTGAACTCATCTCTCTCTATATATAAAAGTTATAACTAACATATATGTCTTCATTCAAGTCTGAATATATGTAGATACACGTTATATATGCCCACTCATGATATGTAAGACCATTTTACATAATAAAATAAAATAAAACACCGGCACTCTTGTGAATATGAAATGGTATTTTAATATTACCTATAATATAACATAAGCATTATCTTGTGTGTGTGTGTATTTTTTTTTTTTTTTTTTTGTAATGATTTTTATAATCCGTGTTATAATTTCTTCATTGTCGAAATTTCACTTAATTCTCATGTAATGAATTTTAGTAATTAAAAAAAAAAAAAATCTCATGTACAATATGTGTCAATTCTTGTTAAACTTATAAAATGATCAAATTATAATCATTTTAAGTCATATTCTAAGTTTGTAACCATTTGTACATCTAAAATTTAGAGTTCAACTTTAAAATGATATTCTGTATTCCACTTATAATATATTTTTAGGCCAAAATGAGCATTTGCCCTTTTTACTAAAACTTTTCAGCAGAATGCTCCTGTTCTAAAATTATCTAGCAAAATGTCCCTGTTTTAAACTTAATTTTTTAAAAATCGAGTTTTAGTGAAAAACTCAATTTTTAGAAAATTGAGTTATGTAAAATCAAACTTTTTAAAAAAAAAAATACACGGAACTCAAGTTCCATGTAAAATTTCTCACATTACTCGTTTTTTCGTCAAATCGAGTTTTTCATTGAAACTGGATTTTCTAAAAATCAAGTTTCAAAACATGGGCGTTTTGCTAGATAGTTTAAGAACAGTGGCATTTTCCTATATCTTTTGAGCGAAATGGGCAAATGCCAATATTGGCCTATTTTTTAAATCCTATATTTGTCTTATAACTTTTTGACATTACAAAACATTGATAAATGGAAAAATAATTTATATTATTCAACTAAATTGATATAAAAAAATATTTAAAGAAAGCATCAAAAATAAAAAATAAAAATAACGCCAGGGAGCAATTTTCTCCTCTTGCCTGCTCCTTACAATTTTTTTTTTTTTTGATAGGAAGACTGTAAATACTTTTATTGAACTTAGAAAGCAACAGTAACATCATGGTAAAGAGCTTGTTCTAAAAAACAAGGATTCTCTTCGACCCAAACAGAAAAATCAGCAATGCTATAAGCATGCTTTGCTAATAAATGGGCTGGCCTATTGCCTTGCCGACCAATATGAGAAAACTCCACAGTACGAAACTCATGGGATAATGACAGGACGTTATAAACCACTGCTGCTACCGAGGCTGGTGGAGAGGAGACATCCTTCAGAGCATTACTAACACCAACGAGTCACCTTCAAGTTCTATATCATGGATGAGCAGGTCCTTTGCAAACAGAAGGCCAAACTCAAGAGCCTTCGCCTCTGTCTCCACCGGTCCCAGAGGTGCCATAATCTTCTTGCTGCATGCTCCAACCTCTGCCTGCATCATCTCTGATTACCACTCCCACCCCGGCAGATTTTGTGCAGCAAAAACTGCACCGTCCACGTTGACCTTGTACTTCCCTGCTTCGGTGGATGCCATTTCGGTTGCTCCCTGCTCTGTACTACAGATGGTTGCTCACAACAGGCCGATACTCCCTCAGGTACTCCAAAGCGTGATCAACTACAGCCCTACTGCTCTTCTTTTCCCTCCGTTTCTGCCTTGTTCCGGTCAGTCCACATTGCCCATGCAACCATCACCATTTTATCTACATCGTCACTCTCCCACTTTTTTCCAACCTTATCTGACCAATTTCCACGTACCACATGAGATCCATAAATTTGAAGAGAGCTGAAGATTACGCTGTCCATCAAACAGGTCGGACAACCTCCATACTTCCTCTTCATTGGAGCAGCACCAGAACATGTGCCTGAGGTTTCCTCTTCTGCTTGGCACACCTCGCAACTACTCTCCATTAGGACCTTCCGTCTTTTGAGGTTATATTTAGTGGGCAAAGTGTCCTGGCAGCCCGCCACACAAAATGCCGGACTTTGTGAGGAATGCTCATGCTCCACAAATATTTCCAGAATTTCCTTTGGTTGCTTTCATCTGAACCGCATGCTATTCCACCTTGGATGCTTCCTCCATCGCAACCCAATAAGCACTCCTTACAGTAAATGTCCCTGTTGTCGTTGGGGCCCATACTTGCCTATCCTCCCGCAAATCAGTACTCAGGCAATCCCATTTATTATCTCTGCCTCATGGGGCAAGAAAACATGGTTTACAACCTCCTGTTTCCACATCCCTCTATTAGCGTCAATCAGCTCATCCACCGTGCATCCTCCTGGAGAGTAGACAGAGGAGAGGTGACTTTAAAAGAGGAAGGAGTAGGCAGCCATTTGTCCTTCCAGATTTTTATACTTCTCCCATTCCCCACTTGCCACCGAAGACCCTTCCGAACAACACCTTGGGCAGCCAATATGCTTCTCCAAGCAAAAGAAGGATTATTCCGTTGCTTGCCTCTACAAATTCACAATTAGGAAATATTTTGCCTTGAAAACCTTGACCATAAGAGAATCTCCACCCTTTGTAGTCTCCACCCTTGTTTAGCAAGAAGAGCAAGATTAAACTGCTTCAATTGCTTAAACCCCATGCCACCTTTCGCTTTTGGAGCACAAAGCTTTTCCCAACTCATCCAGCCATCTTCCTTTCATCCTTGCATTGACCCCACCAAAAATTCCTTATCAAGCTTGTCATTTCATCACACAGTGAATCAGGGATTTTAAAACAACTCATGGTATAAGTTGGAATAGCCTGTGCTACTGCTTTTATAAGGATTTCCTTACCGCCTTAGACAATAGTTTCTCCTTCCAGCCAGCAAGTTTCTTGCGCAGCTTATCTTTAACCTCCTTGAAGGTATTCTTCTTATTTCTTCCCACCAATGCAGGTAATCCCAGGTACTTCTCATGTTGTTTAATAATTTGGGCCCCAAACTTAGTCTTGATCTCATCCTGAACTTCCTTATAGTGTTTCTACTAAAAAATAATGAAGTTTTAGTCCTGTTAAGCTGTTGCCCTGATGCTTGCTCATAAACCCCTAAAATCCCTTGAAGGGTCTCACATTCTTCAATTGTTGCTTTACAGAAAATGATGCTATCATCTGCAAAAAATAAGTGAGACAACCTAGGACCCCCCTACAGATAGAGACCCCCTCAAAACCCCATCAGATACAGCTTTCTTAATTAAAGCAGAAAGACTTCAGCACAAATTAAGAAAAGATAAGGAGAAAGAGGATCACCTTGTCTTATGCCTCTCGATGGTGTGATTTTATCACTCAGTTTGCCATTAATCTTAACAGAATAGGTGACAGAATTAATGCACTGCATCATGAGCCCCCTCCATCTTGGTGCAAAACCCAGTCTCTCCATGATTTTCTCCAGGCAACCCCACTCGACTCTGTCATATGCCTTACTCATATCAAGTTTCAATGCCATCTCCCCTACACTACCCACCCTTCTTTGACTTATGTGGTGCATAGTCTCAAAGGCGACTAAAACATTGTCAGTTATTAGCCTACCATTCACAAAGGCACTCTGTGTTTCACTGATAATTGAAGGGAGAACTCTCTTCAGTCTATTGGCCAGTGTTTTGGATGCTAGTTTATAGACCACATTACACAAACTAATTGGTCTATATTCTGACACCCGTTTCGGATTTTTAATCTTTGGAATAAGCACAATATGGGTCTCATTGAAATTTGGAGGCATCGCCCCAAGATTTAAGAAATCTAAGACTGTCTTGATAACAACCTCACTAACTGTAGGCCAGAATTGTTGAAAGAAAAGGGTGGCATCCCATCTGGGCCCGGTGCCTTTAGTGGGTACATTTGTTTTAAGGCACGTGTTACTCATGTGGTTGAAACTCCGTAGCAAGCTTGAGTTCATGCTCTCTGTGACCTTCGGTTGCACTGCCTCCAGTAGCTCAGTAAACTCAGTGGGATTACTTGAAGTGAATAGCTCTGAATAATACTCTTTGAATATTCTCTCCACTACTCTTTCATCTTCCTGCCAACAACCTTCCCCATCATAGATGCCTTCAATCAAGTTCTTTTGGTATCGGGCTGAAGCCTTAGCATGAAAGAACCGGGTGTTGCGATCTCCCTCCTTGAACCAGTTGAGTCTGGACCTCTGTTTCCACATCGTTTCTTCCTTGTCCAGCCAACAGTTGAGTTGCACTCTTGTTTCTTTTAAGTCCTTTATAATCTCCCTTGAAGTTGGTTGTAATTCAAGCCACTCCAGATGTTTTTGCAGCTGTGATATCGTCTTACCAACGTGTCCAAACTCGGTTTGGTTCCATGCGGTCAGTTTAGTCCGACATGAATCCATGCAAGAAAGAATTGGGAAGCTATGAGCTGAAATAGTACCTTCCATCCACGCCTCAGACACGATCTGCTCACATTTTAGATCCTTGAGCCACATGGACTCAAATCTAAATAATTTCCTTGGCTTCTTTCTTTTCGGCTTTGGACGAAAACATAATAAAATCTGGCTGTGATCCGAAGTGGACGAAGATTTATGAATGACCACGGCTTCAGGGAACAATTCACTCCACTCCCTTGAAACCAACACCCTGTCAAGCCGTTCTTTAATTTGAACTCCTTCCCTAGTCTGATACCACCACGTAAACATAGGCCCAATAAACTTTACCTCATGAAGCCCACATAAAAAAATAGCATCTTTAAATCTCTCCATTTGTCTACTGGGCCTCTGCATGCCTCCTTCTTTCTCATCCTCACATGTGATCTCATTGAAGTCCCTATGACAACCCATGGAAGTTGGCTGCCAATGCTTAAGGACTGAAGGGTGCGCCAAGATTCAGGTCTCAAAGAAGTATTTGGGTTCCCATAAAACCCAGTTAAATGCCATTGCCCCTCATGACCGCCCCTTCAACTCTAGCATCAATATATGTTAATGTAGCATTTTGCACCTGCACAGTAGCCTCTGATTTCCAAAATAAAGCTAATCCACCACTCAGCCCATTACTAGGAACCACAAAACTATTCTTAAAACCACATCTGTCTCTTACATTGCGCATCCAATCAACATTCGATTTTGTTTCCATTAAGAAAACAAAACTGGGATCTTCTAACCTAATAACCTTCTTCAAGGCATTCACTGTCTGGGGGTTCCCAAGCCCCCGACAGTTCCAACTTAGGATACTCATTGAGCCCAGCGGGGTTGCTTAGCAACCTCCGCCGCTCCTAGGTGTGTAGCAAATAGCATACTAAGTTGTTTGGTCTCCTCGTCCACCTTCTGTTTCTTCTCAACGTCACCCCTTTCCTCCTGTAAACCTTCAGGTCCCTCTGTTTTGCGTTTATCCCAACTTCAATCCCATGGGCCTCTATCTCCATACACTCCTTAGGTTTATGTAATATCCTAGTCCAGCTGCCCTTCTTTGGCCTGGAGAGTCATTGGGCTTTCTATTCGGCCCACCTGATGCTTTGTTCTGGGCCTGAGCATTTTTCAGACCCACCTTCTTTCCAGCTGTCTTCTTTCCTTTGTTATTATCTTTTTCTCAACCCACCCCATTTGAAACCTTTCCCGTGTTTGACCTGTCCCCATCTCCCTTATCTATTATTTTTGAAATTCCCTCTCCCAGCACCACCTGAGACTCCGTGTTTTGTTTAACACTATTAGAATGCCCAGCACTCTTATTTAATTGCTGAATTATCTCCGTCACAACCGGGAGATGATCATGGTGATCCTCCAGAATTTCGCTGTCTATATCTTTTAGAATCTCCTCAAAATCCGCCCCCGAAATCTTTGGAACAGAAATCGCTGCAAATCTAGGACTCCCCGTGTTTTCCTCCAGTCTTGCTTGTCCATCACTTTCCGGCATCATCACCGGAGATTGAGACGAACCCCCATCCACGTCCTGTCACCTTCCTGGAGTAATGGTCGCGACGGCACTACCTCCTTCCTCTGGCTCTGTGTAGGCAGTGCAGTCCCCTTGTATGACGACGGCTGGTACATGCCCTCTCAAAACCCTTCACTTCTATCGTCTGTCTTCTTCCTGGGCTGAACTGCGATGCACGGATCCAATGCCCAAACTGCTGGCTCTCCGTTGGAAGCGTACCCTTGCTGCCCAACCATAAGTCACAATCCTTGTCGTCATGCGAAAGCATACCACACCAGAAACAAATGTTGGGTAAACGTTCATATTTGAATGAAACCCAGCTCTCCGTCTCTTCATCGAATGAAACTTTCCTCCCTCTGCACAGCGGCCTAGAGATATCAACAGACACCCTAACACGCATGAAAGTCCCCCCTTCATTTCATTAGTGTCTCTTGAAACACTAATGAAATGAAGTATAAAAAAAAATTGTATACTCAAAAGGATTTAGAAAGATATAAATGCTTGTAGTGCTTTGAGGTTTTACTTGAATGTTGATTCAAAATAATAGTTTAGTCTTGGCCCCCTAAGCAAAATTTCTAGTTTCACCCTTGGTGAAAGGTAGTGGAATCTGTTGAGATAGAAAGACCATAACCTTAGGAAGGGCCCATTTAGATCTTAACAAATTTGAAATTAATCAATCAAATGGAAGATCAATGATGAATTTTGCTTGGCTATGTATGAAGATATCATACAACGATTTCAAAATATGAAATCTCGTACAAGGTAATTGTAAAACTTCATGTATTTGAATTTTATTTTTTTGTTTATATCAAGTTCTCTTTTGTTTTAGATTTTGTATAATTTTAATGCAATTATTTATTTATTTATTTATTTACTTTTTTTTTTTTTTTTTGAGGAATTGGAGGTGTCTGCAATTGACTTCATTGCTTTGTTTTTTTTTAGGTAAATATATATATGGGGAGGGTAGTGTGGTATGGGATTTGAACCCCTCTTTCAAAGTCCACCTTCATTGTTTATTAATTCAATCCATTTAGTCATTGACTCGTTCTGATGACTTTGTCAAAGCCTCAGCATGGACTCTAGAACTTAACGTCATAGATAACTGTGGCAAATATTATACAAATATAAGTAACACCCGGTATATGATTTGAACGGGTCTATCTTAATTTTCTAATGCATATAAAATTCCAGCATCTCCTAAAATAAAGGGTTAAGCTTGTGTTTTGTGCATCAATATATTAAATAAGATTCTGACACCTGTTCAAATTCCAAATTCTACTGTGTACTGTACTGGACATAAACCGTATTTTAAAATAAATAAATAAATAAAATCTAGCATCTATATATAGGAAGTTCTTTTGTACAGAAATACATACAGTAAACTCGTCTTCTCAGAAAATATTGGGTGCTATATGGGTTTCCGATTCCACAAGTTGCTTTTGCAAGTCACATGGGTTGGTGTGTTATTATCAGTGACTACTTCAGCCTCAGCTGTACTATCATATCCATCAGCCCTACCTAATTGTCAGAACAGTTGTGGAGGTGTCGAAATTCCATATCCTTTCGGAATGAATCAAGGATGTTACTTAGATGAAAGCTTTTCCATCACTTGTGATAACTCGACAAGCCAACCTGTGTATGGAGATGTCATTGTTAAAAACATTTCCATCGAAGACCACAATATAGAGATCTTGGCCTATACAGCCAGGGACTGTTACAACAACACTGGTGCGCTTGTGAATAATACCAATTACCCCAGTACTCTCTGGTCCCGTTATTTCACAATTTCTGACACTCAAAACGTGTTCACGGCCGTCGGGTGTGACACTTACGCATACCTTAATGGTTTTAAGAACAATCATTCTTTCTCCCTCGGCTGCACGTCGGTATGTGTAGATGCTAGCAATGTGGTCAATGGCTCTTGCTCTGGGATCGGCTGTTGCCAGACGGAAATTCCTGAAGGAATGAAAAATATTAGTTTGGAAGCACATAGCTTTAATAATCATTCAAAAGTATTGAATTTTAATCCATGTAGCTATTCCTTTATTGTGCAAAAGGACAAGTTCAATTTCTCAGCTGATTCCCTTCAAAATCTTCCGGAAAAGATGCCAATGGTTCTTGATTGGGCTGTCGGAAATGAAACATGGACGGTCGGTAATGAAACATGTGCTGTGAACACAAAGAATTATTCATGTGGAGGGAATAGCATCTGCAAGGGTTCTGAAAATGGAGGATACTTTTGTCTCTGCATGGATGGTTACCGAGGGAACCCATACCTCAAAGATGGTTGTCAAGGTATTCTTCTTATATAATTTTGATATAGTCAACTATAAGTGGCAGAGAATCACTTTCACTAACTACATTAGAATTGTGATATAAAACTTGTGTTCACGAACTTTCTTATAACCCTTGCTTGTATTTATATTTCCTCGAAGTTACTTAAAGATGGGCTTTATTACCACCAGATATTGACGAATGCAAAGAGGGCAATAACAACTGCACGGGCAAAAACACTAATTGTGTTAATGGCCCAGGAAGTTATTATTGTGTGTGCAGCGTGGGGTACCATTTTGATGACAGAGGGGCATGTGTCCATCCATCATCCAATCTAGCAATTAAGCTCACCATTGGTAAGTAGATTCAATTATGGAAAATTCTTGTTATGTATAAACTATTTTACACAATATTATATATACTCCAAAAAAACAATTGAAATTGTGACTTTAAATCATTCTTTTATAGGTATTTTTGGTTGTGTAAAACAATTTGTATGTATTAAATACAACCCTTTAATTACTAATATATATTGTGGTGCATTCTTGAAAAATGCTTATTGAGTTTGCAGTTGATTGTCAATTATGACTGTACCATATATATATATATATATATATGAGTAATTAATTTATTAATTTGTACTTCAAGGGGATATCTTTATGGTATTCTCTTCTCTCACATAATAGTGAGCTTTATTAACTAAATCTATAGTGAGAGCCATCGTTGATTGTGAAGAATATTCACACAATAAAAGTCTAGTGACATAAAAAAATTTCATAACTTTTCTTATAATGTTTGACATTTTATGTTATGACTAGTGGATTGTAAAAAAAGTGTTATTGTGAATTTATCTGAAAGTAATGTTTCAATTATAACTTCTTTGTTTTAATTATAACTTGTGGACATCTAATGACAAGGTTATCAAAAAATTTGACTCCCTAGCTAGCATCACTTACATTACAGGATTATGTCATAGCACCCAATATTATTAAAATTATATCTATAGGCTTAACCTTCTGCCTTAAGTTATGTCTTTTTATATTATATAAAATATAAATACTTTAATTAGAATCTCCCTAATATGTTATTTATCCAACACTAAAAAAATTCCATATGATTAAGACACTTTTTCCCCCTAAACTATAATTATTTGTAGTTATACCTCAAATGGTTGAAACAATCAAATTAGGGGGAAAAAACCTCACATGGTTGAGGTAAGTGCCATTACCATTTTTTAAGGAAAAAAAATTTGAGATTTAATTTTTTATTGTTGCAAAATAATAAATAGTAAGAGTAATTCTACATCCACAAATTATTTTACAACATTTTACTTTATAATATTTTTACAAAATGTTTATGTGGCCCACAATTAATATCATTTTTTCATTTACTAATAATCATTTACTACATTAGCAATTTGTAAATTTTTTTTTTTTTTGTAAAATAGTTTGTATCTCTAGCATTATTCTAATAGTAATAAAGAATGATATTTTTTTGGAAAAATGAAAAATAATTTGAATTGAAATTTATTTATTTATTTATTTTGGTTGGGATAGAACTTCCACATAATATTGAAAATTTTTTTCTTCAACTTATTGTTGGATTGAGATTTTGTCAATCCAATTTGTTAGTATTATCAGAAAAAAGAAAAAAAGAAAAAAAAAAAAAAAAGAAGCAAAAGTGGATTATTGAATGTGGTGGGGAATAATTTAAGATCATTGTCCATGTGTTCAATAAAATATTAAATAAATAGTCTTGAACTTTTAATATTTGACTTAACTCATATGTTTACCAACCTAATTTTTAGCCTATATTTATAAATTTTAGAATGAATGTGTTCCATTAAATTGATTAAATTTTTAGCCTAGCTAGTTTGTTACTTTTTTTATTTACTTTTGGTTATCAGCAAATAAAAAAGATTAAATTGAAATACTGTAATATGATATATTTAATTGAAGTCTTGCCAATCTGGAAATATCTGCATGCAATGAGAGAATGGGAATAGAGAGTGAAATAGTCCTCTCTCTCTCTCTCTCTCTCTCTCTCTCTCTCTGAAGAAAGCTAATACTCTCAAAATCTTTCGTTTTTTTTTTTGGAATGGTAATACTCTCAAAATTGATCTCTTATATTGTCAAATTTTATTATATTTTATCTTTATTTTTACATTGTGAGAAAGAAAGTTTTCTTCATTGTTTCTAGCCTCTCTTGTTCTCTTCTTTAGCATTTTAACTTTCAAATATAATATAGATTTAAATTGACTTGATTCCCAAATTTTTGAAAAGAAAAAGAAACTATACAACGTCTCTTTGTGTATATATATGGAGTATTACATTTGTTTCTTTCAAATATAGGTATTGGCATATGCATTATAGCTATGCTTGTCTGTAGCTCTTCGCTGTACTTGATAGTAAATCAAAGAAAGCTAATGAAGATTAAACAAAGGTTCTTTCAGCAGAATGGTGGTTTAATATTACAACAACAACTCTCTAGACAAGATAATTCAACTAACGTGGTAAAAATCTTTACAATAGAAGAGTTGGAGAAGGCTACCAACAATTATGATGAAAATCTAATCATTGGTCGAGGAGGGTTTGGTACTGTTTATAAAGGATTTTTACCAGATGATAGAATTGTGGCCATTAAGAAGTCAAAAATAGTAGATGAAAGCCAAATTGAGCAGTTCATCAATGAGCTAGTTGTACTTTCTCAAATTAACCACACGAATGTGGTTAAACTATTGGGTTGTTGTTTAGAGGCACAAGTTCCTTTGCTAGTTTATGAATTTGTACCTAATGGTACTCTCTTTGAGTATATACACCATGAAAGCAAGGTGTCTATTGTACCATGGGAAACTCGTCTTAGGATAGCTACAGAATCTGCAGAAGCACTTTCGTATTTGCACTCTTCAGCTTCTCCACCTATAATCCATAGAGATGTCAAGTCTTCAAACATATTACTAGATGGTAAACACATAGCAAAGGTATCAGATTTTGGAGCATCAAGATTAGTTCCACTTGACCAAACACAAGCCATAGCTACAATGGTGCAAGGAACTTTTGGATATTTAGATCCTGAATACTTGCACACAAGCCAATTGACAGAGAAAAGTGATGTTTATAGTTTTGGAGTGGTCCTTGTGGAGTTATTAACAGGGAAAAAGGCAATTTCATTTGATAGGCCTGAGGAGGAGAGAAGCCTTGCTTTGTATTTTCTTTCTTCTTTGAAAGAAAATAGATTGTTTGAAGTTCTTGAGAAGAATATAGCAAATGAAGAAAATGTAGAGCAACTGAAAGAAGTTTCAAATCTTGCAAGGAGGTGCTTAAGATTGAAAGGGGAGGATAGACCTAATATGAAGGAAGTAGCAATGGAACTTCAAGGTTTAAGAAAGATGGAAAAGCATTCGTGGGTTAATGTAGGTTCCAACTTGGAAGAGACTGAATACTTACTTGGGTCATCTGATTCTCGTGAATATGGTGTTAGTAATAAAATTACCACTGGTTATGATAGTGTGAAACATCACGTAATGTTGGCCTTCGACGATGGGAGATGATCAAAGCTTGGTAACATAAGTTTACCAAATGCCATATATATGCTAGTTTGTGTAATCTCTTGCCTCTCAATTTATTTCCTTTCCTTGTAATTTTTTTGGAGTTTTCTCCTAAAATGCTTGTGTAGGGATAAATAATGAACTTGAAACTTCAAAATTGTAATTTTATTATAGTGCCTTTCTATTCTTATCTTACTTTATTTGTAAACACTTCACATAAATCTCTTACAAATTTCTTTACATTTGTGTTTTCATATCAACAAAAGTATACATAATTTATACTTAAAACGAAACTTTAACATGATATATATTATCTTCCCTTATACAAGAAAATTTCAAAATAAATTTTTTAATTTATAAAATAACACACACACACACATATATATGTGTGTGTGTGAGTAAATCAAGTATAGTTTCTAAGATGTTGTATAATAAGTTCTCTAATTAAATTAAAATAAATAGTTGCATTAAATTTAATTATCATTGAAAAATATATCATTAATTGTGTTTCACTGGTCAATAATCATGTATTTGAATTTGATTGGGAGAATCTAACTCAAGCATTGTATCTAAGAAGCTATACCTAAATTTTAGTCATTGAAAATATGATTGGTTTTTTTTTTTTTTTTTTTTTTTTTTTAATACTAGAACACTTGCTTTATGTCCTCTCTACGTGTATTCAATCACCATCTGATGGGGGCTATTAACTAGTCTCTTCGAGGATTGCGGAAAGCAATTATAAAGTACTTTCATCAGCATCATTATTTATTTTTAAAATAAGATTTTTTTAATTATTATTTATAAAATATTCTGAAAAAAATTTATTGATAATATTAAAACTTCACTATAGCATTTACACTTTACACACAAGTCTTGGAGGAGATCAGATATATCCAGATTTGGTCATCAGTACAACAATCACATGCATACTTGATGTGCTAAGTATAGTGCCATTCAGTTCCGATGATCCCATCGTCGGTGACACATACAAGAGAGCTTCCATTTCTTTAAGCCCAACAAACCATTCCATGCATTGATAAATCTTCTCCGGGGAGGTGTTTGTAGGGAGGACATGGCTTTCTTCTCCTTCAAGATATCTAGTACCCCTAACTCTTTGGCCAAATGTTTAGTTATTTGTTTTAAGTCATGTACTGGTTATACCTACCAAATACATCACTCCGATGGCTGGTGAACTTCAGATGCTATGTATACTGTAAACGGTGCACAGTTGCACATCCTTTTAATATAATTTTTTTTTTTATTATAATTGGTTAGATTTTTATAAAAAGTCGAGTTACCTCTAATTTACAAAATATTTATTATTAATTGTTATTACTTCTCAATATAAGTGAGATATTTTTAAAACCTCTTTAACAAGTACACCGATACCAGTTAATAAAGGCATATATATATATATATATATATACAGAGGGAGGGGGCAAGAGGAGAAAATCGCCCTGACCCGGCATTATTTTTATTTTTCGTTTTTAATGATTTCTTTAAAATATTTTTATATGTCAAATTTAATTGAAAAATATAGATTTTTTTTTCCTATTTTATAAATGTTTTGTAATGTTAAAAAGTTGTAAGATATAAATATAGGATTTAAAAAATATAGTATAAGTGGAATATGAAATATTATTTAAGTTGAACTCAGAATTTTAGATGCACAAATGGTTATAATATGACTTGAAATGATTATAATTTGGTCATTTTATAAGTTTAACAAAAATTAACATATATTGTACTTATGGTTTGTTTAATTACAAAATCATTACATGAGAATTATAAGTATAATTTCGACAATGAAAAAATTGTCAATAACTACTTCAACCTTAGCTATAACATATCAATCAACCTTACCTAATCTTTAAAATAAGTATAGTTCCAAAGATGTTGTATATTAAGTTCTCCAATTAAATTAAAATTGATAGTTGTATTTATACTACTATTTAAGGGACTTTTCCTGTTTGAATTTCTAATTTTTTATACTTAAAATACTCTCATCATACCAACTTATAAGTTTTCAACTAACAGGAATAAATATATAAATTAAAACTCTTACACTTTAAGACCCACAAACTCACGTATGCTTTGCAATTTCTATCTCACTTTCTATCTCTCATTCTTTTTCAGATTGAAGACATTTAGTTTATCTCTACATCCTCCTTTCTTTTTCTTTAGAATAAAGACATTTACTATTAAACACTCCAACAAATTTTCAGGTTTTATCTTTTGCAAGTTCTTCTTTGTTTTCTTTTCTTTTGTTTATGATTGACTTTCTTTGAGTTCTACTTTTTTTTTTCTTTTTTTATTTATTATTTTTTTTATGTGTATCACGTTAACTCTTTTTTTTTTCTTTTTCTTTTTTAAATGTAATTTTAAAATGAATGGTCCTTTCATATACTCTACCACTATACTTCTTAATCAATTGTCATTTTATATTGTAGGTATTGTGATCCAAAGATAGAGCTGCTTTATGCTACAAAAGAAGCATTCAAAATTATTCGTGAACAGTTAAATAGTATGACTTCCCTTACCTCCTTTAATAGCCTTTAAAAATTTTGAACTGAAATAAAAATAGTTACCACAATACTCCCTGATTAATGATCAAAATATAAATAATCAATTACTATTTCCTTCTCCTTCCTCACTTTTTTTTTATTTTTCCTTCTTTGTATTTTTTTTTTTACCATCATTGTATATGTTTTTGGCGTTAAATTTTTTTATTTTTTTATTTAGGTATGTAGCAACCTTGAGTTTTACTTCCTTTTTTTTTTTCTTTTTTTCTTTTTTTTATATGTATCACGTTAGCTCCTTTTTTTTTTTTCTTTTAAATGTAATTTTTGCATATATATATATATATATAGGGAGGGGGCAAGAGGAGAAAATTGCCCCGACCCGGCATTATTTTTATCTTTCATTTTTAATGCTTTCTTTTAAATATTTTTATATGTTAAATTTAATTGAAAAATATATTTTTTTTCCTATTTTATAAATGTTTTGTAATGTTAAAAAGTTGTAAGATATAAATATAGGATTTAAAAAATATAGTATATAAGTGGAATATGGAATATTATTATAAGTTGAACTCAGAACTTTAGATGCACAAATGGTTATAATATGACTCAAAATGATTATAATTTGGTCATATTATAAGTTTAACAAAAATTAACACATATTGTACTTATGTGGCATTTGGTACAGGGTAATGTTATAAGATTCCTGAGAATGTTTAAAGATTCCCATGTTTGGTTGCAAATCATGCTAGGGAATCAGATGCCAGGGGAATCCTTAAACCCCTCTCAGTAGGAATGTGGATTCCCTTTAAAACAGGTGGGAATCTAGATTCCCAAGCTTAAAGGAAATTGTAATTTTTATAAATTGACAATTTTAACCCTTTTTTTTAAATGACTTGGTAGTTCACATTCAAATCTAAGGATAGAATGGGAAAAATAAATAATTTATTTAAGATTCTTAGGAATAAACCAAACATAAGAATAGCTACATTCTTAGGAATGTGATTCCTAAGAATCACATTCCTAAGAATCTGGATGCTAAGAGTAATGTGGATTCCCCCGTACCAAACGCCACCTTAAGGTTTGTTTAATTACTAAATCATTACATGAGAATTATAAGTAGAATTTCAACAATGAAAATTATCAATAACTACTTCAACCTTAGCTATAACATATCAGTCAACCTTACCTAATCTTCAAAATAAGTATACTTCCTAAGATGTTGTATATTAAGTTCTCCAATTAAATTAAAATTAATAGTTGTATTGAATTTAATTGTTATTGGAAAAATGTCAATAATTATGTCAAATGCATTGTATCTAAGAAATTATACATAAATTTTAGTCTGTAATTTATAGAATGACCGATATATTATTTTCTCTTACCCAAGAGAATTTCATCAAGTCAATTTTATCTAATTTAAAAACAAATATGTTCTTTCTTTAAGTCATGTATAATTATCCATTAAATTATATGAATCATAATTAATATTCTTTAAACATTTTAAACCAAGGTTATTTTGTTAAATAAATTAAGGATTGCACATTAGAGTACGTAGGGTTAGGATTTGTGGCCCAAGCCTAAAACAATGAATTTGTAGAGAATGGGTGAAAGAGCTAGGTTGATTATAGAATCGACAACAATTAATCACAACCCTCAAGCATAAACCAACATGAATTTACACGTAAAGAATTGGTGTCCGAAGAGGCATATTATTGATTATGTGGTGAATACAGATCTTAAGGTTACAATAAAGCCTTTCTTCTCTTCTCCCTCATTCCTTCTGCCCTCTTTCTTAGGAGCTTCTTTCCTTTATATAACCTCCTTCCCAATCATCCCCATCATCCATTTGTTCCTCATCTGTGACTCTACTTGAGTATATATCATGTCAAGTATTTCATCTGGCTCTCTGTGAGTGGCGGTAGGTGAGGTTACACTGTTCAGAGGTCTTCTCCACATAAATGCGGCCAGAGAAGTTGTTGCAGTAAATGTGGTGGTAGCAACTTTTCCTTTAGATATTTCCTCATTCTTATCTTCTCCAGATATACCCAGAACTTATCTTGAACATAGAGGTTGCTAGGAAAATCATTCGGACCTTCCACACGTTTGATCAATCAACACTATTCGCGTCCGAGGAATAAAATCTCCTCGGACGGAAGGCGGTCTCCTCGGACGGCAACCATCCTTCTTTCTGGGGATCCTTCCAGATGGGCCTTGCCCTTACCATCTCCTTCTCTTCGAACGCACATTAACCCTCACATGGAGCTCTACGCCCACTATGTTAGATTGGGTCTTCCCCCCCCCTCCCCCCCCCCCCCCCCCCCCAACAGAGTATATGAATAAGAATATTTTTAAAAAACACAAAAGGTATACAAATATGTTATTTTTGATAAACTAAATAATAAATATTTCCAGTTTTTTTTTTATAAATAAATATTTTCAGTTAAATATGCCCTTTGGGTGTTCAGGGGCTGACAATTTTCTATGGGTCTACACTCATAGCCAATGCATTTGGGCAGCTGATTTGTGCATGGACTGTAGTTTCGTTCTCCATTGAAAGAAACACTATTTAGACCCTAAAATTATGACTAATGTCAATTTAAAAAAAAAATTAGCATACAAGCCCAATGGACTGAGGCCCATAGTGTAGGTTACTTGTATGGTACATCATGTCCACTTATATATAAAGTTGATCTTTGTACCTTATTACTTGCAATTTAATACACAACCATTCAGACTTTCACATAGTAGCAGAGCTTAATCATAAAAACTGGATGAGAACCTAAATTGAGAGTAGACCATAATTAATTTCAATCTAACTAGAGAATTAAGCCCAATTTTTTTAAGTAACTAGCCAATTGACAATATCATACATATGAAATATAGTAGCAAAACCCCTATAACTATAGTAGGACATCAAAGTGTTTACAGAGAGAAAAACTCGAAAAATTGGCTAGAAAAACTCTTCGGGCCTCAAGCATTAAATGATCCACTAATCAAGAATAGTAGCAGTACATAATACATATCACTTGCAAAACCCTCCAAATTATGTAATGACTATGTACTTGAGTTTCTAGCCCCTACTGGTAACAAATTCCTCTAATATTTTCTCCCTGTTAGTCTTTGGCTTGGATTTGCCAAACAAAATACAAGGGCTATAGTAGCATTTGAAAAACATCACTATAAATCATGTAAACGCTGCCGTGGGAGGACTTTCGTCTCGGCCCCCAATCAGATATTGACCCAGTTTGGATAGCGCGTTTCCTCGCGGCGCGTTTCCAGTTTTGCGTTTTCTGTGTTTTTTTTTTTTTTTTTGGCCGCACTTGCTGACTTTGGAGACAAAATTTACTGTGCATGTACTGTGCTGCACTGTTCACGCACTGTTCATGCACTGTTTATGCACTATTTACGCAATATTTAATATTAAAAGTGGGTCCCACAATACTATTTACACATTTAAAAATTATTTTGCTACAGTGTTTTCAGCAACAATCAGTTTTTATCAACTTTCAGCAACAATAAGTGCTATCCAAACGGACCCATTGTTCTTTTTGGAAATAGCGTTAAGCCTTTCGTCAAGGGTTTGCTCAATCCCACATCGGGGAGAGATGCCTCCCACCCATGTGTAGTAGTGGTACACTCATTTTTAGGCCAAAGGCTTAAAAGGCATGGGTGGGAGGTGTCTCTCCCCGATGTGGGATTGAGTAAACCCTTGAGGATAGGCTCAACACTATTTCCAAAGAGGACAATACCTGATTGGGGACCGAGATGAAAGTCCTCCCACAGCTGCTATAGGTTCATTTGTGCTATAGCAGCAGTACAAAAATGTTGATGTAGAACCATTACTATAGGTTCATCTAGATCTATAGTAGAATTTTGGAAAACATCACTATAGATCCAAATCTATAGCAACGTCTCTAAAACGCTACGATGGACAATTTTTTAAAAAAATTGGTTATAGTAGCGTTTTAATACCTATAGCAGCGTTTTTTGAAAACACTCCTAAAAAAACACTGCTATAGCCAACGTTTTATGTAGTATTGTGACTAAATCATCCAATTGCAAAACCAAATCTTTTTGGTCAATCCAAGGCCACTTGGAGATTTTGGGTATTCTCCACTGATTCTCAAGCACCAAACAACACCAAGAATTTTGAAGGTTTCTTTGTGTGTGATGGTTTTAATCTCCTCTTATAGTAATTAACAATTGCAGATGGAGAAGGTGGAGAGAATGAGAGGGTTTTAGTTCTAGGATGTTAGGTTTCTCTATAGCTCTTTGAAACTAAGGTTTTAGATTAATCATTATTTTTCTATTAAAAATTAAGAACTAAACAATTATGGTTACAAAAGAAAAATAATAACAAAACAAAGCAATGAGGTAATTACAATATCAGTAAGCCAACTACATTCGTGCATTAAAAAAGGCAACTAAAAGAATATATATCTAACTGAAATTTTCTTCTACGCTCAATCAAAAGCTTAGAAAAACCAAAAAACCAAAAAAAAAGAAAAAAAAAAAAAAAAAAGAAAAAGAAAGGAGAAGCACAAAGAGTAATAAATATATTTAGTCTGCCTAACAGAAGATTGGACATAATAAGCACACAAAATACCATTATTATTAATAACCATAATAATACTTTTTATCTAAACATGTACTCTTATTGTTTTGTTTAAAATATTTTTATATTAAAGTACATGCTTCAAATAGTACCCTCAAGAAATTCTCATATAACATTATAAAAATCAATTCAATTTAAAACATGAAAATTACATTTAATTAAATAAAAGCTACCCACAACATATATGATGGGCACGGTGGATGGCCCTGATGGCTTGAAACCATTGAAATTAAAGTTGGGAAGAGAAAAAGAAGAAGAAGTGGTATGACCGATAAAAATGCTACCCAATCTAGTAAGAAATCTATCATATTTTATGAAAGACAGGATTTCTCCACACAAGCTTGCAGCAATTGCTTCAAACAGGATAGATGTCAACAAATAAAGAAACACATATGAAGGGTCGTGTGACACGCACATGACCCATTTTAAGAAAATAGATGTTAACTTAATGTTAACAGCTTCTCTCTGTTTCAATCTAAACCAGATAGCACCACAATCCCATACCAAGCCAAGCTTCTCTCTTCCTCCTCCTCTATCCTTTGTTTTTCTCAAAATTCCAGACCGGCCAGAGAATCACAACCACATGCAGTGGCTGCTAATCTCACTGGACCATATCTTCATTCCTCGTTTTCACCCCCTTCTCCCTTTGCCAATTCCACCCCATTCACTTTCTCACTCAGCCGATGCCACTCCTAGTAACCTTCTCTCTCTTTGCCATTCCCATTCCGCACCCATAATTCACGGCCAAGGACCACCACTCCTACCACTCCATCATTTCTTGGCATTCTCCCTAATAGTGACAAAGGCAATAGCTCTCAATTTTTTTAGGTCTGATTTTCATTAAATTTATTGTAATTGAAAAAAAATTGTTTTAAATATAATTATTTCCTTAAATTTGTTTCTCAAATTGCATTATACTTGAAGTTTGAATATTTTTCCTTATGATTATTACCATAGTTGAGTTCTATAGCTTAAAAGCTGATGATTTTGTTGGTTTTGAATGGGTATTTATTGTTGGTGGCTAGGATTTATTTACTACTTATTTTTAGGGAGTTTGAGTATAATTTTTGTTGAATAGGATTTTTGGGTATTTTGAGTTTTGAATATTGTTGTTTTTGTTCATTGTGACTACTTATAAGACTATAAGCAACTATGGTTTTTTTGTTGTGTTTAATAAAAAAATTGAATATTATTTTATATATTGAATATTCCTAACACTATTGCTTTTTATTGGTTTTTGGATTTAAAAAGAAGCTCAAGTAGAACCTATTGATGGAAGTTCAAACACCCCAAGTAAACACAATAAGGAAATTAAGGCACCAACTATTGGAATGAAATTTGATTATGGTGATAGTGCATTTGAGTTTTACAAATAATATGCTCACAGAAGGGGCTTCAGTGTAAGGAAACATTATATAAGGTGAGAGAGTGTTGGACATGTTAAGAGGAGAACATTTTGTCATTCAAAACATGGTGAACTAGCTATTGACAAACGTCGTGAACAGGTATCTTTCCATCACCTAATTTCACGAATTGGTTGTTTAGTACAAATGACTTGTCAACTTCAAAAGGATGGTATGTTAGAAGTTTTTCTTTTCATGAACAACATAATCATGAGTTTGTTCCTTCTCCAATGAAACATTTGTTAAGATCAAATAGAAAAATAACACCTACCCAACAAGGTTTTGCGGATAATGTAGAAAAATCTAGGACATCAATAAAATAAACCATGGAATTGTTGAGCATGCAAGTTGGTGGTTATGAAATCTTGGGCTTTTGAATGTTGACTATCAAAATCATGTAAATTCCAAAAGGAGAAAGGCTTTAGAGAGAGGAGATGGTCGTGCTGTGATAGATTGCTTTAAAAAGATGCAATTAGAAGATCCATCAAGCCAGGGAAAAAACTAAGAACTATATTTACAAATCAATTTGCTGCAATGGCTAATGCAATAGAAGATGTGTTTCCTAAATCAAATCACCATCTACGTGTGTGGTTGATTTATCAGAATGCTGTTAAACGTCAACATCATGTATTTAATCCATCAAGCCAATTTCGAAATGTTCTTAGTAATTTTGTGTATGATTTTGAAGATGAAGATGAATGGATATATAGTTGCTTGGAATAACATGCTTGAGACATGATCTTCCTAATAATTCATATGAAATGTCTATTGTATATATAGGTATATACAAGGATATGATGTACTAGTGATGTTTGAGTTTGGAGAATATGATTTCATAAAGTGAAAATTCAAATTCTGGAAATTTTTAAGTGAAAATTCGAAAATCAGTATTTTCGATTGATCGAAACTTTGGCTCGATCGATCAAAAATGGTAAGGAAATAATCTTGGAGTTTTTGGATGTCTAGATCATTGTTCGATTCCTTTTCGACTAATTGAAAAGAGCACTCGATCAATCGAAAGTAATTTTCAACTGATTGAAAATTGTGAAACAGGATTTTCTACAAAATTTTCTGGTGATTGTTCAGAAAAGGTTGAAGAGGTTTCAAGCATTGTTAACAATTGTATGAAACATTTGAACTTTTTATACTTGCCTTTTGATAAAATATAACCCTATAAGTATAAATAGAGACTTATGTTCACTTGAAATCCTGTAGTTATTCTCCAGAATTGCTATATGTAGAACCCAACATTTGGTTATATCCTGGAGACAAATTTGCTATAACCCTTTAGCAACAATAACGCGGGGGGCAAATATTGCCTATGGAAAATGATATAGTGCCTCTAAATTATATATTTTTTGTTTGTCTTTTGTGTTAATCTTGTTCTTCCATTATTACTTTGTGTAATATCTCCAACAATGTTTGATGTGAAAGAGAAATGATCTATGTTATATGGTTGGCATACATTTGCTATTGACATGAAAAGCACACAACGCAATGAGTTAATGAACAATGTGTTGAAGAAATACTCAAAGACAAAACATGGCCTTTTGCAATATTTTGAACATTATTCTAAAGTATTGTCTAATAAGCAAAGTCAAGAACTACAAGGAGAGTTCAAAATGAGGCAAACAACACCGGTTTTACTAGTTGATTTTGAGATGTTGAGAGATGTTATAAAGTTGTACACTTCAGAANGCCGCAGAGAGAGAGAGAGAGAGAGAGAGAGAGAGAGAGAGAGAGAGAGAGAGAGAGAGAGAGAGAGAGAGAGAGAGATGATGTATGAACATGTTGATAAATTTTTTGACAAATTATTGAAGCATTTGCAAGAAATGAGAAATGTTGAAAAGCCCATTAGAAAGGAAAACAAATATCTCAAAGTAAGAAGGCTCAACCCAAAAAGACTAGTGGAGCAAGACAAGTTCAATCACGTGGTGGTCTAAATAAAGTAAGTTCATTTACATTTCATTATAGAACATGAATGTGTAGGTTCATAAATTTGCTTTATGTGACAATTGTTTTTTTTTTTTTTTTTTTCACATAGATCGATTCCTTAGATAATATTAAATCTCGCAAAGAATATAGTAATGTTGAACAACCATCACCATTAGTAGACAACATAACTCATGTATGATGCTACTAATTACATATTTTGTCTAATATTCTATTAAACAATTACTACTATTAAAAAGTAATAGAAATTTATTTAAATGTCATATATAGGAATATTTTAATTGTAGTAATTTGGTTGGACAAGATAATATTGTTGGGTTATATGGTCTGAATCAAGTATGCATATAAATTTCTTTCGCTATATCCTACAAACAAATTACTGCTATTACTTATAAATTTTTTCTAATATCCTACTACCCAATTACTTTCATTAGCATAGAAAATGAAATGTTGATTTGTTTAAATGTTATATGTAGGAATCTTTTAATTGTGTATTTTTGGTTGGACAAGAACATGTTGGGTTATATGGCTTAAGTCAAGTGTGCACAGTTGTTATGAATTTTGCTATAATTTAAAATTATAATTTCCTTTTTTTTTTTTTTTTCCATTTACTTATTCATATTTGGTGGCATATTTTGTAAGCTTCAGAAGATCTTGATATTGATAACCTTTGAAAAACACTATATTGGCTATTTTCCTTGTTTTTTGCACAATTGTTGAACAACATATTGAATAGTTATAATAGCTAGTGAACAGAATTTTGGCAATATTTTTTGAACAGTACACTTGACTTTGATAGATTTTTGAGGAGTATTTTGAACAGCACATTTGAGCTTATAGAATCTTTTTAAATACATTTTGTAACAAATGAAGCAAATAAGAACTATATAGGTCCTATATGTGCATGTTTGAGTAAGCTTCTAGTTAGGTACCAATTATAATTGCAACGAGTAGATATTTTTATATGCAATGGAAAAGTTCATTTCTATATTTTTGTATCTATATATTTGCATATTTAAACAAAGGCAGTTTTAGATTAATGCAATATAGTGATGTGGATGAAAATTTAAATTTAGAAAGTTTAAATTTAGCAATAGATTTGTTGAAATTTTCCTTTTATTTGACTCTCTTTTATAAGAAATATACTCTTCAAGAAATCAAACTCAATAGAGCTATGGTAACTGGTGACAACATCGATAAATTTTTTCTGGACATAAACGAAGTAAACTCATTAGCTTGCTAATTATGGACGTTAAAAATATCAGTAAGATTAAGGAAGGGATCAAATATCCTAAAACATTAATTACACACATTGGTTTGATTGATACACATTCATTATAAGCCTGATAGAAACAGTGTTTGGACCCTTAAATTTTCCACCCTACATACACCTTAAGTAGTCATCAATAGCACAAAGTAGATACCCACTCATCAAATAATTCCACCAATACAAAACTCATTCATAAATATCATTTTCAATGCTCATAAATCACATGGATATTATTATTAAAGCTTAGATAAAAAATAACCTTAAGCAAAAGTGTAAAACCCACCAAAAAGATGAGAAATTTTTACCTCAAATAAAATGATGAAGATGCTTTGGAGTTTTTAAGTATTTTTCCGGTGATCTTACCGGAAAAATGATAGTGAGATGGTGTGATTTGGAGTGGAGGCCGGCGGGTGAGTGTGGGAGTGAGTGTGTGTTTCTGTAAAGAGAAAAGAAAGAAAATGAAAGAAAGAAAAGAGGGAGCCGGCCAAAAGAGAGAAGAGCGGTGGGTGAAAATGAGTGGTGGGGAGTGGGGTTAGGTGGGGGCACACGTGGCTCACAAAAAAAATGCTGACTTTACATTTTTTTTTTTTTTTAACTGACGGGATGTTTCAGCTTAGCATTGAAAGAATGAGTATGGATTATTCCCATTGTATTTACTGAGCTGCCATACTCTATATTGTTGCTTTTCTAATAATCCTAACGCTTTACTAGCATAGTTCAAGGTGCTTATTTACTTAAGTTTCTAAATGATATAATCAGATAGTTTCTGAGATATGTGCTGACATGATATTAATGCGTTGGTATACGTTTGAAGTAAGAAAACTGTTATGCTGATCTATGTGATTCAGGTGATCTAATATGTCCTAGCCTGCACGCACACTTTTTTCAGGATTTCTTGAAGATAATGTATGGGAATTCCTTAAACTTTTGACTGCCCATTTTGGTGAACGCTGCCCAGCCCCTGAACCATTTATTCCTGCACCAGTTATAGTGGAAACAACTTCCAAGAAGGGCGAGGTACTAAATCTGCTAAAAGGCAAGGTTATTTGGATGGATGAGTTACAAACTGACTGTAGGAGAAAAAGTTAAAATATCATATGAACTCATCAATGTGAGTGGCAAAATGAAATGAATTTATAAAAGGATGTATTGGATGCATGGGAGGGATTATTATATTAAGCTTTACAAGGTTCAGTTTTGTTGATTGCAGTTGAGTTATTTTAAGAGTGATGTAAAGTTCAAAGAGATCCTGCCTCTTTAATTTTTTTTTTAATATTAACAACATTAACATTCTCTAACTTGTTTTATATTGCAATGGTTAAGGATGTAGTCAAAAAATTTTACAACCAAAGATTTGTGAGAGTAGTACTTAAAATTTTTTCTATTCTAAATCAGTTCAGTTCAAATTGGGTGGGGGCAGTGGCGAAGCCAGGATTTTAGCCTAGAGGGGGCAAAATTAAAAGATGATATTAAAAGTAAAATTAATCTAAAAAATATTAATCAACAATAATAACAAAATAAATAAACAATTGTAAGCAAATATGAATATATTTCATATTATTAAAATAAATAAACAAAATTAACCAATTCATAGCTACTAAAAATTTACAAACTGATGGAGTAAGAATGTGATTAGTGTTACTTAAAAAATATAATGAATAAATGTTTGAAATGATTTTTTTGTGATTTGTGACATATCAATTTGTAAGACATAAGTTGTAAAATTTGTAGTATTTCTAGTATCATTCAAGAATAAAATATTGTAAAAAGTATCATAAATAGTAAAAATAGTGTAAATAATAATATAAAATAAAAAATAAAAAATAGTGAAATAGGTGCAACCATGCAAATTGCAGTAGGACAAGACAAAAGCAATGGATTGGTCACTTTCAACAAGTAAAAGTCCTTCTTTCATTTTTTTTTTCTTCCATGTCAATATATAACTACTTTAGACTACTATTATTAAAAATTTTGAGGAGTCAGGGGCAGGTCCCCCCCTCTGGCTCCGCCAGTGGGTGGGGGGTACGGTAGAAGATGAAAATTTGAGTTGGCAGTCAACAGAGAGTGTTAAGTTCAGAGTTTATTCCTAGTATGTTATGAGCCTCTAAAAGGGTCATTTGGTATTGCTATTTCTATGGAAAACATTTTGCATGCTAAAGTGCCTTGAAAAGGGTATAGTGGTTGTTGACTGGTCTTTAGTTGATGTGATCGCTTAATCTGAAAACTGTTTATGCTCTGTATTAGATACAGTTGCTTGTTTCATCTGTGGCTTTCCTAGCTTAGACGTCGAGAATGTGGTTGGAACCTTTTTTTAGTTTTATTATTATTATTATTATTATTCTTATTATTATTAAAAGTTAGATGTTGGAACTTGACTTTGCATACTTGTGTAAACTTTCAGGAGATAATTAGCTGCAATCTGGGAGCCTTGAACTGTGCTCTTGAGGTATACCCTTCCGCTGTGTTGTTCTAATTCATGGTATCCGTATCACTTACCATATTCAAGATAAGAGTTACATGGAGGTGGCTCTCAAGTTCAGACAGTTCAAACAGCAGCAAGACAAGCATGAGTAGAGATGATGCGAAAAGCTTATCAGTTCCTTAGTTGTGAATTTAAATAATTCTGCAGCAGAATTTGCGGATTAGGATGCCAGATTGCAATTTAATTTCAAATGTATTCAACAAATGTAAGAATTACTTTTGATCAAGTGCCTGATCATTTAATTTCAAACGTAATAATAACGCAGGGGCTTGATCATTTAATTTCAAACGCAGCATTTGTAATCTATTCTCGCAACTTTATTGGAGCCAAACAGGAGTTACTAAAACAATGAACATGGTTTTTTGGCAAGAAGCCATTTATTTTTGAGCTACAGACTCCAATATTGACTTTAATACAGATTACCAGTGCTATGTTCTTAAAATAGATTATAGAACTCAAGGCTTCATCTCCTATTTGCTAGACTTCAAAGGAAAATTGGGAGTCTAACTACAAAACCTTTATTTACAGATTATTTGACCACAATGAGAGAGATTCTCAATGCAAAACAATGTGTAGAAATTGATGTGGGTGTGCAAATATTTGATATGGTGGTGATCAAATGCAGAAATGACTATTGAATGGAAGCTGGCTCAATGCCCTAATTGGTGCCAAATTTAGACATAAGGATGCTGGTTGTCTGAAGAAGGAAACAACACAAAAATGAATCCCTAGGGGAACTAAATGAGATAACAAAAGATAACAACAAGTCCCCATTGATTTACTAGCTGAAAACCAGCAAACATAACAAAATTAAAGACAGATTACAAAAGATAACAACAAGTTCCAAGAAGAGACTAACAACAGATAACAACATAAAAAACATGAGAAAAACTCCGGATATAATTAGAAGCAACCAATAGCAGATTATAGTTTTTTAAGAAAGTACTTGTGTAAGAAGCAACCAAGCTATGCGAAGTCCACCATGTTGACGTTGCGCTCTGGTTGTGGTTGTGGGAGTGGCACGACTCGCCTGGCCCGGTTAATGCTCACCCATAGCAGCAGCCAAATGAACAAAATTAGGACAACCAAGACAATAGTGGCAATCTATATGCCAATGAGGTTGGTATTATTCCCCTTTTTGGGAAGGATCAGAGGGGAGATATGCCGGCATGATCGGAAATGGTGACCCGATTGGAAATTGGGTGGTGTTGAAGGTTGGGAAGAAAGGCATGGTTCGGGTGCAATATTAGAGAGAAGAAGAAGAAGAAGAAGAAGAAGAAAGTGGGCGGGAAGTGAGAGAGAGAGACAGAGAGAGAGAGAGAGGACATATATAGTATCTGCATGCTACGTAAGCTACCATATTTCCATTTTTGATCATTTCGATAAAACCAATGTTTCTATTTTTGATCCTTCTCCATACAACCGAGGATGACAAGCTATGCAAGTATTGTTCGGAGTATCACTATCAGTAGAACATTAGTTCAAGACCTCTAATTTGATGTGGGCTCACTTTGATTTTGTTTAAGTTGTAAGAGGTTTGGGATCCAATTGGGCTGGATGTGCTTTGCTGTGTTTAAAAACAAATGGGTCTCAGGCAATATTATTTAGTAACGGACTGGGTCAAGCATGACACAGCCCAACTTCTTGCATGTGATCAAATTGAGAGAACTAATAAATTAGGCTCTTTCTGAAGGGCATCTTGAGAAACTAACAAAATGTCTTCATGACAAAAGGCCGAGCAATGGGTCATCTAAATACTAATGATGCTACATTTATATTGCCTTTTATTTTTATTTTTATTTAATCTTTAGAAGGCATTAATTCTTTGCAACAATTATTTATTCATTATTTTCAATGTTTTAATTTAACTCTATGAGGCTTAATTAAACTAAGCCAGATAAGTTATTTTTAAGCATTCAGTAGTTTCAATGACCTGGTCTTGATATTAAATAGCTGGAAAATATACTTATTATCATAGATATGGCAAGTTATGTTTTGGAAATTTGGTCTTTGATTTTTGCCTATCTACACCTCCCTACATGTTTTCCATTGCAATATTGTCTTGATTTCAAGGTCAATTATATAGCACTATATGATTACTTTGAAAATAATAAAATTACAGAGCATATATATATATATATATAGTTTTCTTTTATATATGTTCTATATATATAATTACTTTGAAAGAATTTGAGTGATTGCATCTTCATTTAAATGACTGTTCCATTTTGTATTAAGCACACAAATGATTACAAGTATAAGGAATCCCAGTACCCAATACCAACCTATAGTTGAATCCTTACCCCAATACCCAATTGGACTTATATTGTAGCAGCAATTTCTTCGTTCAATGCACGAATCCCAATATGTGACTAACCAATGATGCACGGATCCCAAAACGTGACTAACACACCAACGTGAGGAAAATGTTGACTGCAAAGTTCTTCAGTTCATCAACAATAAAGATCAGGAAGCTCCTTAGTTACAAAACCCTTAGCATAAAGACGCAGTAGCTTCTACAGAGAGAGATGAACTAGAGCAAATTTTGCCTCCGGTCACAATATGCATGTATATTCTTTTGCATCACCTTACATCCTTGTGACAGCTCTTAAAATAATCCTTATATATGTCTAGGGTTGTGAGAAAAGAAACCCTACACAAATACTCATGGATATGCGTGTAATCAGATTTGGAAAACCTGATTTCGTAATTCTTTACAGAGACAGCTTGTGTCGAGCTTCTGTCGAGCTTCAACAGTAATTCTCAATAAAAATGATTCTGTTGAGACTTCTGTCAAGATTTAATGACTAGACTTCCTTCACTTGTTTCTTGGTCAAACTTGCATGGCTTCAATACTTAACTTGAACACTTGTTTCTTGAAGTACTAA
The DNA here is from genome assembly GCF_002906115.3 of Quercus suber. NCBI lineage: Eukaryota > Viridiplantae > Streptophyta > Magnoliopsida > Fagales > Fagaceae > Quercus > Quercus suber. Next base: position 737,262 of record NW_027069479.1, read on the forward strand.
ACACATCCTAGATCTATCCAATTACAAGTAAAATACGTTTTGTCAAAAGATTAGCCAATTACATAAATATGTCCCTAACAATCTCCCCCTTTAGCAATCCATGACAAAACCATAACAAAACAAATAATCATGAGAGAAGTCTTAAATCACTAAACTCATAACCACTTGTTGAATTACAAAATAAATCTAACCCTAACATAAACACTTGAAAAACTTTGCAAGAAGAGAGTTCATGGCATGGTAGACTTTCACAACCTGTCTTTCTGAAGCACTTAAATAAAACTCACCAAGGCATCATGTGTGAAATAGAAATAAAAATTGCATACATAAAGAAACATGTGTATAAAGAAAGAAAAGAAACAACACATATAGAAATAGGTGAAGAAAAACATACATCATCATATATATGAAAAATAGAGTACAATGTATGTCATAAATATGGTCATAAGACCGATATACAAGAGGCTAATGTATAAAGAAAAGAAAAGTACATAAGAACCTCACTACATCCCTCAAAAAGTATACACACTCCCCCTATCAAAAAAGAGTCATATACTAACTCTCCTTCTACATACAAGACTACTCTCAACCCAAAACTACTTCTCCTTTTTGTCACAAATGACAAAGGGCAAGTCACTAAGAGGCCGACAACTCGTCATCACTAGAAGAGTACCGAAGCCTCTAGAGAAGAAGATGGAGAAGGAGTGAAACCACCAAGGCGAGCCTGTCGATGAGCGATGCGACCGACTTGGGTGTTTATCTGACACATCTCATCGGTGAGATAGTCAAGACGACCACCAAAGTTAGCCTCCATCCGCTGAAGCTGCGCCATGATGGCCTCTAAGGTCACACCAACTACCGAAGAAGAGAGAGGAAANATTTGCTAGACTTCAAAGGAAAATTGGGAGTCTAACTACAAAACCTTTATTTACAGATTATTTGACCACAATGAGAGAGATTCTCAATGCAAAACAATGTGTAGAAATTGATGTGGGTGTGCAAATATTTGATATGGTGGTGATCAAATGCAGAAATGACTATTGAATGGAAGCTGGCTCAATGCCCTAATTGGTGCCAAATTTAGACATAAGGATGCTGGTTGTCTGAAGAAGGAAACAACACAAAAATGAATCCCTAGGGGAACTAAATGAGATAACAAAAGATAACAACAAGTCCCCATTGATTTACTAGCTGAAAACCAGCAAACATAACAAAATTAAAGACAGATTACAAAAGATAACAACAAGTTCCAAGAAGAGACTAACAACAGATAACAACATAAAAAACATGAGAAAAACTCCGGATATAATTAGAAGCAACCAATAGCAGATTATAGTTTTTTAAGAAAGTACTTGTGTAAGAAGCAACCAAGCTATGCGAAGTCCACCATGTTGACGTTGCGCTCTGGTTGTGGTTGTGGGAGTGGCACGACTCGCCTGGCCCGGTTAATGCTCACCCATAGCAGCAGCCAAATGAACAAAATTAGGACAACCAAGACAATAGTGGCAATCTATATGCCAATGAGGTTGGTATTATTCCCCTTTTTGGGAAGGATCAGAGGGGAGATATGCCGGCATGATCGGAAATGGTGACCCGATTGGAAATTGGGTGGTGTTGAAGGTTGGGAAGAAAGGCATGGTTCGGGTGCAATATTAGAGAGAAGAAGAAGAAGAAGAAGAAGAAGAAAGTGGGCGGGAAGTGAGAGAGAGAGACAGAGAGAGAGAGAGAGGACATATATAGTATCTGCATGCTACGTAAGCTACCATATTTCCATTTTTGATCATTTCGATAAAACCAATGTTTCTATTTTTGATCCTTCTCCATACAACCGAGGATGACAAGCTATGCAAGTATTGTTCGGAGTATCACTATCAGTAGAACATTAGTTCAAGACCTCTAATTTGATGTGGGCTCACTTTGATTTTGTTTAAGTTGTAAGAGGTTTGGGATCCAATTGGGCTGGATGTGCTTTGCTGTGTTTAAAAACAAATGGGTCTCAGGCAATATTATTTAGTAACGGACTGGGTCAAGCATGACACAGCCCAACTTCTTGCATGTGATCAAATTGAGAGAACTAATAAATTAGGCTCTTTCTGAAGGGCATCTTGAGAAACTAACAAAATGTCTTCATGACAAAAGGCCGAGCAATGGGTCATCTAAATACTAATGATGCTACATTTATATTGCCTTTTATTTTTATTTTTATTTAATCTTTAGAAGGCATTAATTCTTTGCAACAATTATTTATTCATTATTTTCAATGTTTTAATTTAACTCTATGAGGCTTAATTAAACTAAGCCAGATAAGTTATTTTTAAGCATTCAGTAGTTTCAATGACCTGGTCTTGATATTAAATAGCTGGAAAATATACTTATTATCATAGATATGGCAAGTTATGTTTTGGAAATTTGGTCTTTGATTTTTGCCTATCTACACCTCCCTACATGTTTTCCATTGCAATATTGTCTTGATTTCAAGGTCAATTATATAGCACTATATGATTACTTTGAAAATAATAAAATTACAGAGCATATATATATATATATATAGTTTTCTTTTATATATGTTCTATATATATAATTACTTTGAAAGAATTTGAGTGATTGCATCTTCATTTAAATGACTGTTCCATTTTGTATTAAGCACACAAATGATTACAAGTATAAGGAATCCCAGTACCCAATACCAACCTATAGTTGAATCCTTACCCCAATACCCAATTGGACTTATATTGTAGCAGCAATTTCTTCGTTCAATGCACGAATCCCAATATGTGACTAACCAATGATGCACGGATCCCAAAACGTGACTAACACACCAACGTGAGGAAAATGTTGACTGCAAAGTTCTTCAGTTCATCAACAATAAAGATCAGGAAGCTCCTTAGTTACAAAACCCTTAGCATAAAGACGCAGTAGCTTCTACAGAGAGAGATGAACTAGAGCAAATTTTGCCTCCGGTCACAATATGCATGTATATTCTTTTGCATCACCTTACATCCTTGTGACAGCTCTTAAAATAATCCTTATATATGTCTAGGGTTGTGAGAAAAGAAACCCTACACAAATACTCATGGATATGCGTGTAATCAGATTTGGAAAACCTGATTTCGTAATTCTTTACAGAGACAGCTTGTGTCGAGCTTCTGTCGAGCTTCAACAGTAATTCTCAATAAAAATGATTCTGTTGAGACTTCTGTCAAGATTTAATGACTAGACTTCCTTCACTTGTTTCTTGGTCAAACTTGCATGGCTTCAATACTTAACTTGAACACTTGTTTCTTGAAGTACTAAACACATCCTAGATCTATCCAATTACAAGTAAAATACGTTTTGTCAAAAGATTAGCCAATTACATAAATATGTCCCTAACAATCTCCCCCTTTAGCAATCCATGACAAAACCATAACAAAACAAATAATCATGAGAGAAGTCTTAAATCACTAAACTCATAACCACTTGTTGAATTACAAAATAAATCTAACCCTAACATAAACACTTGAAAAACTTTGCAAGAAGAGAGTTCATGGCATGGTAGACTTTCACAACCTGTCTTTCTGAAGCACTTAAATAAAACTCACCAAGGCATCATGTGTGAAATAGAAATAAAAATTGCATACATAAAGAAACATGTGTATAAAGAAAGAAAAGAAACAACACATATAGAAATAGGTGAAGAAAAACATACATCATCATATATATGAAAAATAGAGTACAATGTATGTCATAAATATGGTCATAAGACCGATATACAAGAGGCTAATGTATAAAGAAAAGAAAAGTACATAAGAACCTCACTACATCCCTCAAAAAGTATACACACTCCCCCTATCAAAAAAGAGTCATATACTAACTCTCCTTCTACATACAAGACTACTCTCAACCCAAAACTACTTCTCCTTTTTGTCACAAATGACAAAGGGCAAGTCACTAAGAGGCCGACAACTCGTCATCACTAGAAGAGTACCGAAGCCTCTAGAGAAGAAGATGGAGAAGGAGTGAAACCACCAAGGCGAGCCTGTCGATGAGCGATGCGACCGACTTGGGTGTTTATCTGACACATCTCATCGGTGAGATAGTCAAGACGACCACCAAAGTTAGCCTCCATCCGCTGAAGCTGCGCCATGATGGCCTCTAAGGTCACACCAACTACCGAAGAAGAGAGAGGAAAAGCAAAAGTAGCAGGATCAATCATCTCCGTTCGTGGCCGCTTCGGTCGAAGCTGGGCCTCGCTCCGCCGAACATAACCGGCGTTGATGGCACCCATAGTGGTGAAGTAAGGAAAGCCAGGAATGGGGATGGAGAAGTGTCGGAGGATCCGTGTGATAGCCAAAGGAAATATGAGCTTATCACATGTAGCCGTATCTAAATACACATCTAGAATAGATGTGATGAAGTGGGAAGGGAAGTCAATAGAAAGGTCCTCAAGAAGAGACAAAACAAAGCGAGAACGAGGCTCAGTAATGAAGTTATAGTGAGACAACAAAGTAAGAGTAAAATTCATCACCATGTTAAGGAACCTCGGCCTTTGGCAAAAGCTCGAGGATAGGGTGTTTAGCTTACCACCCCATGTAGAAGGAGTCTTACAAAAATGAGATAGAAGCTCGTCTTTGGACACAGTCCGAAGACGTGCATAGCCAGGGTAGTCAGGATGCACTACCCTCAGAACATGTGTAGTACTTCGAATATAAGATCCGGGGTAACAACGATACATGTACTTCGGAATGTAGTAGCAAACTGAGGTACGGAGGTATTGATACCGTGTATATTGGAGTAAAACTCCTGTATAAATACAATGGGACACCTCAAGGTTCTCTCAAGAAGAGATTCCCAACCCCAAGTCCGAATGACAACGGGGAGAATCTAACAGGATAACCTAGCGTTCCAGATGAACGCCACATTTCTGGAAGCTCTCCAAGAAGTCCTTTCGAGCCTTCTCATCACAGAACCGAACTTGGGGGGGAGGATGAGATCAGAGGAAGAAGACCCGGAACCTAGAAGAGGATTCTTAGCCGGAGTGGATTTAGGCGCTTTGGGTGCCATAGCGCAGTCTATCTGAGAGAGAGAGAGAGAGAGAGAGAGAACAGAACACATCACAAACCAGAAATAGGAATGAAAGGAAAAGACGTATGCATGAAAAATGCATGAATATGTGACGTGCAAAATTTAAATGCATCATAGGTAGAACCCAATCCAAACCTATCAACACACAATCAACAAAAATCAATCACACATCTAAAATGCATGAAACATTGTTATAATGCAATGAGAATGCAATGCCTGAGCATATAACATTAAAACAACAACACCCAACCCAAAATTTTCACAAAATCTTAAAAACCCAAATCACGTGGATAGAGAGATTTTAGAGAGAGAAAAGTGAAATTTGTCAAGGGAGAATGAGAAAAGTGAATCTGAAATTGGGCCTGAGCTATAAATATAAAACACAGCTCGATGGATCGAGGTATTTATCGAGATCTGTTGAGCACTAAATCTCGACAGAAATGAATCTGTCGAGGTGCTGTCAACGGCAAAAATCACCTCGATGGATCGAGAATCTGTCGAGAAGCTATTAGGCAGACAGAGAGCTCAGAAAATTGGCTCAATGGATCGAAGAAGCTGTCAAGAATCTATCAAGAAGAGTGAAGCTATTTCCATAATCTCATTGATTTTCTCTGGACTTATTATTTGGAATTTATGAAACTATATTTAATTCTAGCTATATAAATGAATAAAATATTGAAAAAGAAAATGTTTTATGAAAATGAAACAGAATGAACAAAAACATACTTCAATAGTAAATTTCTTAATTAGAGAACATAAGAATATTCGACCTTCTATTTATAAAAAAATTAAAAAATTAAAAAAATTAAAAAAAAAAAACTATATTCATAATATTTTCACAACAAATCCTAAGTGGCAGGTTGTTATTGACTGTTACGGGTAGGCAAAAAATAATTTAAGTTGTGAATTTAAACTAAAACTGATAATAACTTACCACCAATGATTTATTATGAAAATGTAGTAAAAATATTGTTGTTAGAGCACTTCTCTAAAAAAAAAATAGAAAATGTAAGAAATTAAGAATAGGTCGAGATTTAAAAATTAGGTGATATTATGTTAATTAAGATTGAGAAAGAGTTCAAAAAAAAAAAAAATTAAGGTTGAGAAAGGGAGTACTCTAAGATGAAATAATCTAAAAGGAAAACGTTGAAAGAAAAAAATTCTAAGCTATTAAAGTGTCAATTTAAAAAGAAAACTTAATGTGATTTACATCACAACAATATAATAATTTTTCTTTTTCTTTTATGGTATGGGTAAACGTTGGAACTTTATTTATTTAGAGAATGTTACGTTCACAACAAATTTTAAGTAGTAAGTTGTTACTAATTCTAATTTAAACTCATCACTTAAATTACTTTTTGCCCATTAATAGCAATTAGCAACCAATGACAACCTGCTTTTTAGGATTTGTTGTAAAAATGTTGTAAATATAGCATTTCTGTATTTTTGAAGATTAATATATTAAAACTTGGAGTAATGCTACAGTCACAAACTATTTTACAATATTTTTACAAATTGTTGATGTGACAAATTCTTACTAGTTATCATTTGAGCCCACCACTAACATCATGATGATAGACTAAAAATTCTCGCATTATTTTACTAAAACCTATTTGATTGCTTCCATAATAATAATAATAATGGTAAGGACTAGAATCATGGCCCAAGCCCACTTAAAACAGTATGACTTAGTACAACAAGTCCAAAATAATAGATTTGTAAGATAATGAGTTTTATGAGCCAAATACAATGCAAAGCAAGTACTAACTTAAGAATAATTGGCTAGCGATATTAACATAAGTGCAAGAGACGCAAATTTCGTATAAAAATCTCTTGAAGTATGATCAACAATGGAGGATGAGCAAAGTAACTGAAAGAGAAAGAATCGAAAAGAGAGAGAGATAGCAAAGCAGAAAACAAAATGGAGAGAAAATGATTTTAATTTCAACAAGCTTAACCTTGATACATTAGTTCCTATTCTATTTATAGTGTTAAGTGTGATAAGTAGAATCTTCCAGAATTACAACTGTTCATAACAAACTTATAACTGAATGCAGGTTTTACTCCGCAAATCCTGGAATAACAGATTGACAGTTACTGCTGGAACTGAAACTAAAACCCAGAGCTTCAAGACCTTGCGTTCCCTGTGCACAGAGGCTTGCTAGAGGAGATGACCTTAAACGACACCGTTGAGCATTCTTATAATAACAAACATAAAACGATATCGTTCTAATAAACATCAACGACACCGTTTCTTCAGCTTCACTTATACAACATCTGAAACGGCAACGTTTAGGTAAAGAGACGTTGGAGTCAAAAACTAGCCGTTATAATTCTTCTTCTTCAATTTTCAACTTGTGATTCTGAGTCTCTGTGCTCTCTTTAACAAACTCCTCCATCCTCGCCCAACTGCGCCGCCGCCATGGTTCCTTCCTACCTCATCTTCCTCCTTCCTCCTTCCTCATCCCTGAAACCGAAGCCACTAAGTGCCGCTACACCTCCGTTCTCCAGCCCTGTCCCTGAAACCGAACCCAGAAATCCACGATTTGGTGCTCTGCTCCTCAAGGCTGGTCGGCGGTGGGTAAGGGCACGAGGAATCCGACGGCTTCTTTGAAGATTACCAAGACCAGTGTGTGAATTTTTCCCTCATCTTATCTACAATTTTAGGAAAAAATTTAACTGATTTTGCTGGGTATGCCATGGTGTTCAATAAAGTTTATTTCTTGTTGCAAGCTTGTTTATGTGTCTATGTTAATTGGAGAATGGATGAACGGATAATAGTATACCTGGGTTTTTGTTTTCCATGTGGTATTGTGTCAAATTTTGTGGATTCTGTTGGGATTTCAAGTGGGAAGTACTAGGTAGAGACAGAATTTACCATGTGGATTTTGTTGCCGATTCAATAGAACGGTGAGAAATGAGAATATGGCAAAGGAATTAAGTTGATTGTTGAGTTTATTTTCAGTTCTTGTTCTGTATCTGGCAGGTTTGTGGGTCCCATAAATTGAAGGAAATTACTGCCACTGAGTTTCAGTTTTTGAGTTTTGAAAACAGCTGAAATCCGTTTTTACTTTCCATGACTATCATCCGTTTTTTTTGAGTCACTGAGTCATGAAAACAATGATCCAAAACTCATCCAAATAAATGTTCCTCCGTGAGACCCACACGATTTGAATGATGGTAACAGATAATTGAGTAATATCACTCAAAACTTATCCCATCCAAACAAGCTCTAAATTTCCTTAATAACATAACGGACAACATCAATAGAGTTGTTAATATAGTGAGTCCTTACCATTCGTAACCAAAACACACGTCATATCAATGTGCCAAACAGTATGACAATGGCAGACTAAATACACTACAGTTGTAAATAAGAGCAACAACAGAATTTCAAGATAAATACAATACTGGGATTCTCGAGGAAACCCAACCTCCTTAGACATGATATTTGAATATCTTTTATTTGAAGAGTTTCTGGAAATTTTGACAGACTAAAATAACGACCAACTTAACATAAATTAATGTTCTCCATCTCTGCATGCATGTCCAATGCAAGGTCCGTATCAAGACAACATATGTAGAGGAGACTACTCTTCTTCGCTATCTTCCTCGCTATCATCAGTGTCACACCATTCATCAAAATCATCAGCGTCACACCCAGAAAATTTAATCAGAAGGTGAAATGGGTAGCGGAGGATGTAACGAATGATAGGATAGGGTGAGGAATTTGGTAAACAAAGTGGAAAAAATATGATCGAGAGAGTGAAGAGGAAAAATGAGCCAATGCTCAAAACTAGATAAGCAAGCCAATTGTGGTCTCTCAATACTAGGTAATTACCTGCCATGAATGCTAAGGAGACCATTGTTATAGCTAGTCCCAAAAATGGCACACTGAAATTATAGGCAGCAATGAGCAGGTTCAAATCACCTAAATGGGCCCAAATGAGAGTAACAACAGCAGTAATGGCACTATACATAGCTATGGAGTTGCTAATTACAAATACGTGGAACATGGGCTTTTCTAGGAATTTTGCCATGCCTCCAGACTCCTTGTAGCCACCTGGCATGGTGAAAGCCGCAGCAAAAGTTACAGTGGCCACAAGGGTTGCGACCAATAAGAGAGTCCCAGTCCTGTCCTTGTATTCGTCTGTGCGTAGAGTCATCCCAACCTTTGACCATTGCAGGTTCTCCCCACTAACGCGTCCAGGAGGAGCTCGTGGGCCACTGACATATCTCAAGGCTTCCCATGTCAATCGCTGCATGGTAAATGAGAGAAATTTTGTCATGACCTTGTTAATATCTCTAAAAAAGATTTATATTAAAAATTATATAAAAATAAAAATAAAAATAAAAAAAGTTTCTCCATTGCACACAAGCATGAATTGAATAGACTATCCATACTACACACAAAATATTACGATGATCATAGGAAAAAAAAAAATTTAAACTCGTAATATAACTGTAGAATTTCAAGATATTAATTAAACAAAAAATTATTACGATATATATATAGATATATAACAAAGGTACATTTGGTTTAATTCTAGTGGTGACATCATATATAACTATGATATATATATTGTTTGGAACAAAATTTTCTACTACAAAAGGGGGGTTTAAATCAATTGATAATGGATTTTCAATTGTGTCAAGCTTTCAATGCTCACATACCTGTCGAAATGAGGGATTCCTCCCATTGCAGTTCAATGCAATGTCAAGCGCTCTCTTGCCTTCTTTATTCAAAGCCGTTAAATCAACTCTTTTGTCCCATGTCAACATGCTAACAACCATAGGATGCCTTCTCATGGCGGCCAAATGTAAAGGGGTGTTTCCATTTCGGTCTTTATTATTGATAAGCATTTCAACTTTAAGATCATGCCTTTTTAGCATATAAGCTACCATTTTGGCTTTCCCATTCATAGCAGCTACGTGCAAAATGTTTTGACCCGCACCAGTGTTTAACTCAATCATATCTGGATATTCATCAAGAAACTTTTCAACTACATTAATATGACCTTTCCAGGTTGCTATATGAATGGGATAATAGCGCGTATCTTCCCCATATACACAAGGCATTGTAGTTTTTCTTAGTAAGCGTTCAACACCTCTAAGATAACCTATTGATGCTGCATAGGTAAGAGGAGTCATCCCTTTATCGTCTTTCACTGTGAGGATATCATTTGGCAGGCTTTCCAAAACAGTATCTAAGATATCTGGAACGCAAACAATAACAATTGAAATACGATATAATCAGTCAACAATGAGCTAGGAAGATGAGACAATTGTACTCCCCTGAATATATCTTTCCATGATAAATTGGTTAATTTTTTTATTCAATTCCCACTTTCTACCGGGCCTCGTGGTCACTTAAGTTTTTTCTTCAAGTTTTTATTTTTATTTTTATTTTTTATAATGTCAACATATTAATCTTAATCCAAGAAGAAAAAAACTGATCAAGATAATGAATAATAAGAAACAGGGGCTGTAGTGTGTGTGTATATATATATATATATATAATTTAGCAATAATCCCAAAAACCGTACACCAATATTAATCAATACTAAAATATTTTATTTCCTTAGCTAAATCAAAAGAGTCTCCAGTATGATTTAGATTCCGTTGGCTGGTAACCTGAAAGCCCATGTGCCCATTGCCCAATATTGTAACTTTAACCCCAGTTCCTACACTAGTCAATGGATTTTTGTTTCTCCTCTTTTAACTCCCTCATTATTCATTCATAAATAGTTTAATGGGTGAAACGGCCTACCAAAATAGGTCGGTGATTTTCTTTTTCACCATTCTCAAATATACTCAATGTCTTAAATAACACTTCAAACTCATTTTGGTTTGTTTATTGGAACAAAATGTTTCTTTATTAGCCTATTTCAACGTACTATTTCGAGGTTGCAGCTACTATATATATGCGCGTGTGTGTGTATATATATATTATTCTATAAAAAAAAAGCTCATAAAATAAATTATTAAGGATTTTAAAGTTATAAGTACATATCTCTTTAAGCCAAATATCAGTTCAATAATAATAATAATAATAATAATAATAAGTATCGGTTCAACTATTTGTAGAATATAATAAGAGTAATAATAATAAATGAATAAAAGACAAACCCAGATCTTAATGTAAGTGATGGTGAAACATTGAAAGAGTTTTAAAAGGCTGAAAGGTTTCCTTTTTATTGTGAGTTACGTGGGGCTCACAAAAACTAAAAAAAGAAAGCAAGGAAAAAATTTAAATTTTAAAACACAAGTGGACAAAACAAAAGAGCGACAAAGGAAGAAGAATTATGTGGGGCTCACAAAAACAAAACAAAGAAAAAAATTTATAAGTTAAAATACAAGTGGAGGACAGAGCATACAAGGAAGAGTACAATACAACACAGTGACAAACAAATAATAGGAAAATTTTTAGGTCCTCTCGGGGTGCGAAAAAATGGTGTTCTCTCAACTCACATTCATGATAAATCTTACCACGAATTTGTTGAATATATAAGTATATATAAGGTTAGGTTGTAATAATGATGTTTGAGTTTAGATAATATAGTTTTGAAAATCTGAATTTTTTAAAATATTCTATAATTTTCTGTAGAATTTTCTAGTGACAATTCAGAAAAGTCGAAGAGGTTTCAATCTTTGTAAACTGTTTTACAAAAAAATAACAAACCCTCCATACGTGCCTTTTCATGAAACATAACCCTAAGGGTATAAATAGAAGCTTATATTCATTTAAAAAATAACTAACTCTCCATACGTGTCTTTTTTATAAAATATAACCCTATAGGTATAAATAGAGGCTTATGTTCACAAGGTAAAACACAAGAAACACAAGAAAATCCTGTGGTCATTTTCCAAAATCGCTATCCATACACCCCAAAATCTTAGTTGTATCCTAGAGACAAATTTGCAATAACCTTTTAGCAACAAAAGTGTGGAAGGACAAATATTGTCTAAGGAAAACAATATAATGCCTAGAAGTTATCTATTTTCTGTTTGTCTTTTATATTAATCTTGTTCTTTCATTATTACTTTGTGTAATATCTCTAACAGATTTTAATGAGTGAACCTTACTATAAATGTGAGAGGAATGAGCACCATCCTCCGTACTCTAGGAGTACCTAAGAATTACTCCAGATAATAAAGGAGAGGTAGTGGACCGAAATGAGGAGGAGGTAGGAATTTTTTTTTTCTTTTCAGTTAAAATCTGTTACTGGCTAAAATTTTCCAAAATTGGCTAGAATTTGATTTCAAGTGGTACGAGTGGTATTACCATACCAGATTGCATGCTGGTACAAGATATTCCGACTATTCTAGCTAGAACAAAACAAAATTAGCAGCATTGAATATATTAACTAAAACAACATTCCTTGATGATTGGAGGAAGAGATTTTTAGGGCTCATTTGGGGGGGGGGGGGGGGGGGGGGGG
>NW_027069479.1:750818-761475 GCF_002906115.3 Quercus suber
TTCTCACCAAGAACTTGGCACCTTTATTGTACTTGGCTTTCAAAGCAAATTTGGACCCACTTGGAATTTTTTTATAAGGCTAGGTGCAAAGGAGTATTCTCATCCATATTTTCACCATTAGGGTACACTTTCAGATAAGTGTTCCACTATTTGCATATTCCAGCATTGCAGCTACATGAAGAGGAAGGTCGCCATTGGAGTTTTCTTTTCGTGACAAATTTTTGGCATAGTTGGATTTCTAGATTTCTTGTACAATTGATTATTGCCTGAGCTTGCAGCAGCAAGATGAAGGACTGTATTTAATTCGGGGGTTTTGTCCGAGAGAGTAGGAGATGTTCCGTATCTTGAGCTATATATTTTTGATGAAATCAATATCTTACTCATTACAGCCTTATTACAGTATAGATCCATACTTGTAAATTTGCCTTTTGACTTCTGGAGACCTCTCTCCAGCTCAGGTTTGATTGAGGAAGCTATCTCATTTCAGCGTCACAATATATGCGCTACAAATTGTGTGATTATTTGACTACTCTCGGAATTTGCGACTTGTTTCTTCTTCCAGATTCGTAATCTGATTTCATTTCAGCGTCACTCAGATAATTCTGATTACTGGTTGAAATTTTTTCAGATTCTAGGTGACAAATTATGTTGATGGACAAAAGAACTATTAACAATTTATTACTTGAGATTTTTTAAAATTATTGTAAGATATTATATACATAGTATTTCTCTATTATTGTTAAATCAAATTTTAGATTAAAAAAAAAAAAACATGTTAGTTAAAATAATTTTGCTATATAACTTTTTTTACAAATAAAAATATATTTGGGCACACCTGAAATGCTTATGGTGGGCCCTGATTGCATCATTTCATTAATTCATTTTTTTTTTTTTTTTTTCGTCTTTTTTGTAGATTTAGATTTTATTATATGAATTTTTTTATTGTATTTCTATCGAAATTACATGTAAATTAAATGAAGGGTAAAATTCTTCCTGCAATCAAGAGATCGAAATTTCATTGCATTGCACATACCATTCATTCAGCTAACAAAATAAGATAACTGTTTTATGCATATAATTTAAGTACAGTGAAAATATGTGTTAAGTAAAAAAGTATTGTAAAAATGACAATTATGGCATTTAATCTAAAAAAATATTATTTAAATAACCGTACTAAACAAGCCTTATATTCGGTGGTGACTTACCAAATCCATCCACGAATTCCATAAGTTCCCCATCTTCAGCTTTGCGAACTGTCTCAATTAAAAAGTCCGCCATCTCAGTGTAAATGTATTCATAACTTCTACATTTTTTAATCAAGGCCCGGTGCAGAGGAGTTATCCCCTCTTTATTTTCCTCCTTTAGTAGTTTACAGCTACATGAAGACGACTTGAGCAACTGTTGAACTATAGGCAGATGCCCAGCATTCACAGCTATATGAAGAGGAAGGTCGCCACTGGAGTTCTTTGCCGTTAAAAGTTCTTGGCACTGGTCAGACGACTTGAGCAACTGTTGAACTATAGGCAGATGCCCAGCATTCACAGCTACATGAAGAGGAAGGTCGCCACTGGAGTTCTTTGCCGTCAAAAATTCTTGGCACTGGGAAGACGACTTGAGCAACTGTTGAACTATAGGCAGATGCCCAGCATTCACAGCTACATGAAGAGGAAGGTCGCCACCGGAGTTCTTTGCCGCTAAAAGTACTTCGGGCTCTTGTTTCGAGAGGATCGCTTCTACAATCAGATCATGGCCTAAGCTTGCTGCAACATGAAGAAGTGTGTTTGAGTCGAGGAATCTTTCAAGGAGAAGAGAACACTCTGTATCTCGCAACTTTTCTAGGATGGAAGCAAAGTCCCATTTGTCAGCCTTGTGTCTTTCAGGATCTTCCTGCATTGCATCATCATGCTGTGTCTTCATTTCAGCAATGGTTGAGCGGTCGGAGTCGTCGGGTGATTTCGGGTTCGAAGTACAACACAGCAGAAATAAAACCCAAACCCAAACCTAAAGAACACTGCTCACAAGTCACAACCACAATCCAAAACTAGTGAAATGAAATAACACCAAAAATACCACAAACCCAAATCTGACATTGAAACCAAATCGCACCAAAAAACTACAAACTCAAATCTAAGACCGAAAGAAGAGATGAGATTCAGATTTGAGATGAAAGAGAGAGAAAGATGAGACCCAGATCTAAGATTGAAAGAAAGAGAGAAAGAAAAGAATTAATCACCAAACGGCACCACCACCAGTCCTCCTCCCAGTTCCGAACCGCACTGCATGCATCACAATATCAGTACATCGACCATCAAATCGCACAAGATCAAAGCAGATTAGAGGCGGTTTTACAAAGAAGCAAGTCTAGGGCCAGTAATTTGAGAGAAGCAGGGCTACGACAGCAGGAGGACAGAGGCAGGAGCAAGGGATTTGAGAATATTGGAATAAAAAAAAAGCTACAAACCCTATTGTTGATAACACAACAAAATAGGTACAGATGGTGCAAACTGTAAAGTGTAATAGCGCATGTCAGTGTGTGGACGGTGGAGAAGTTTATTTCAAAATTTCAAAAGGGGGTGATATGAATATATGAAACTATCTTCTCGATAGAAATTTTAAAAATAATAATAATATAAAATGATATGATTGGCAAACAAGTCGGATCGGAATTAAGTCGGTCAATAATAATAATAAACAACATAATAGGATGTAAATTTATAAGTTTTTTCTTACCAAATAAAGGATAATTAATGAAAATATATCAGACAAATATAGTCTAATTAAACTGGTTCAAATATTAAAAATTGAAAATCGGTACAAATTAAAAAGTCCTACAACCAATTAAAATATATAAAAATAAATTATAACATTCGTTGATAGTAAAAATTATAACAAAATAACAAAAGTGGGGAAGGGGACGCACAGCTGAAGGGAAGAGATAGAGATAGAGATGGAAATGGAAGCACAGAAATATGTAACTTGAAAGTAGTGTTAGCAAAATAAGGCGGTAGAACCAGCCAAGCAGTATAACAAAATAATTCAAAGTAAATAATTCAAAAGCAATTTAGAACCGTCCAGTATGGCGGTAATCCGTCCATGGTGGCGGTAGCAACAAGTAGTATAATGAACATAATGAGAGTTAACTGAAATACTTCTTTATTGAAAGTAGAGTTAAACACTTACAGTAGTAGTAGTGAATACAAGATTCAGAATAGATCAACAGTTACAAGCTTGAACTAGTCCTAGTTACAAGGTTTGTAAGAACAGGTAGTAGGTGAACAGGTAGTAGTAGGAGAATAGTAGCAAAGAACTCTCACAAAGAAGGCTTCTAGGAAGAAGGCTCTCTCTAGGAAGAATTCTCTCTAAAAATGCTCCTCCTAAACTTAAGGGACAGCCCCCTTTTTATAGGCAAATTCGGAGTGAACAGTAAAAGTGAACAGTAAAAAGTGAACATGTGTCCGTAAACAGTAATCCATGACGTAATCCGTGAACAGTAATCTATGAATAGTAATTCGTGAACAGTAATCTGTGAACAGTAATTTTTCTTACTTTTTGACTTGAAGTTTCAGCAATTTGGAGTATTTGGTGGAGATGCTCTGACTTGGAGGTGAAAAAAAGCAAGAAGAATAATTATTGTTGCATGTAGGAGTAGGAGGGAATATGTGCATAATGTTCTTTTGACTAACCAAAGTAGTAGGAACATGAATCATCAATTCTTGTCAGAAGCAGTGGCTTGAACAGGACATGAGAAACACAGCATGAGCACGTGATATATTGAAACATTCTTAGCCATTGTGCAGGCCAGTCAAATAGTGTGAATCAATCAGTCATCTTGTGAAGAATCTTCAACATAATCATGCTCGTGGTAGGTAGCATACCGGTTACAAAATCACAGTATAGAATTGGCTCAGCAACAGGATTTTGTACGAACATTCTTTGGTCAATATGACCACTCTTCTAGATGACGGACAGCAGAGACATAAGGTTTAATACCAAAAACATGATTCTTTTTGTATTTCCTATGAAATGGTAGTTTCTCCATAATTCATATGGTAACATCAAGAATTTGATTATTGNAATTCATGGGTAACATCAAGAATTTGATTATTGAAATAATTTCTCCAGCATGTTGCAAGAGCAATAGGATTTTCGAATGAAAGGAAAGAATTTCCCTCATACCATTGCCCTTGATGAGTAAAACCATTAATGAGAACGAGATGTTTTGAAGGTTGGACTTCCATCCAATCATCTTGGTCCCAATTTGGTAAAGTGCTCCAACATCTGATGGAAACAAAAGGGCTAACAAGTTTTTTAACAGCTTCTTGAATTATTTGTGGGAACTGGCTAATTTGACTACGACTCGTTAACTTGATGAGCCTGATAAAACCAAACTCAAACTTACTTTTACTACTTTAATATAGCATTTGGAATGTCTCATATAGTAGTGTTTTTGGTATTTGGTGTTCTAAATACAAAATATTTATCATTTAAAACACCTGATGTTAGTACACTAATATTGGGCTAACTAGAATGTTTTATTTTTTATTAAAACTTTTGTTTTTGTTAAGTTTTTGAGTTTGATAGTTACTAGTTGGGCTAAGTTAATTAAAAAGGTGGAGGTCTAAGTTTTTGGAAGCAGGAAGTGCAGCTCTAATAAAAAAATTTCTCTTTTTTTTTTCTTTGGGCCGTGGGGGCCCAAAATTTTTTTTTCCTTTTTTTCTTTGGGGCAAGGGGTCCCAGGCCCCCCTTGGATCCGTCCTTGATCAATGATATCCATTAGTCATAAAAACTCATTTACTTATCCATTCTCAAGAAACACTCATCCTACCTTGTCATAAACCTTATTCATAGATAGTTTTAGGGCCGTATGAATCCATCCACCCATCTACTAATTTAGGTCTTTTACTACTAAATTAGAATGCATTTTCATGCTAGTTGATATAGAAGTTAATTAACTTTATAAATGAATTAGGTTCCACATCACTATGTTCAAATCTTTTTTCTATTTCTTTCTCTATTTAATATGTAAACAGAAAACTCTATTATTGCCATATTGACTGAGCTTGATTAGTATATCTTTCTTAACTTGACATAGCAACCTCTCTTTCTACTTTATAAATAAATTTAGGCACCGCAATACTAGGTTCAAATTTTTTTTTCTTTTTATTTCTCTAGTTAATATGTCAGATAAATAAAATTAGGAGCCATATACTAGGTTCAAATCTTTTTTCTTTTCTTTCTCTAGTTAATATGTCAATAAACAACTCTCTTATTAACATATTAACCAAGCATGATTAGTATATCTAAGCTTGACATAGTAGCTTCTCTTTCCACTTTGAACCAACTTCATACCATTTGTTTGTTTGTTTGTTTGTTTGTTTGTTTGTTTTTTTTTTTTTTTTTTTTTTTTTTTTTTTTTTTTTTGCATTTGCTCATACACTCTGAGACTGTTTCCAAAGTGTTTCTTCCATTCTAGCTGGATAAGGACATTATCATCATCATAATCAGAAATAGTGGTAGTAACAAGTTTTTGGAAATATTTCAGCCATAGGTCAAAAGACCCAAACATTGCCTTGCTTCCCAGAATACAAGATTGTATATCTGTTGGCAAGTTGGCAACAGCACATCTTAGCTGAGATTGGGTCTTAAGACTCAATCTAGCAAAATCAGTGCCCATTAAAGTCATTCTATCCTTTGAATGGATATCCTCTTTGCCAAAGAGTTGACTAATATAGGCTTCAAGGCGACCCCTGAGAGTCTTATTTTTTGAAACAGGAGTATTTTCTGAAATAAGGTCAGGTTTTGAAATGGGGTCAGTTTCTGAAATAGGGTCAGCATGGTATCTCATACAAGCCTCATTTTGGACAGCAAGGTTAACAATATGAATTTCGAGGGCTTGAAGGGTTTTGTTGAACAGGTTACAGTGGTTTCCAATAAAGGAGGCTTGAAGATTATCAAGAATAGTTTTAATAGGCTCGGGAAGTCCGGAATAGATTCCATTGTGGAATTGTAATTTTTCTGATAAAACTTCCTGTAAAGCAATTATTATATCACCACTGGAATATGTGACCGTTGCCGGGACAAATCCTTGAAGGGATGTTGATCTACTGGATTTTATCCCAGAAGATGCGCCTTCATGCATTTTATTTTTGGAATAGTCCTGTGCAGGAGCTTGTCCCTTGTTTTTCCTCTTGGAGGAGGAGGGAGCCATAATAATCCACTTACTAGTGGTATAAATATTATTATTATCCCACTTATTAGTGGTACTTATCCTCGCATCAGAGTCAGATTCCTGCAAAGAATCATTAAGAGTATTAGGAATATTGGCGATAGTCAATAATTTAGTACTACTCTGTGGTTTATGAACAGGATTATTATTAGGAAAATCACAAGACAAATTTAAAGCATTATTAATGTCAATTTCAAGTTTTGAAGCAAATTTAAATTTTACTTTCTGACCAAAAGGGTCAGTAGTAATTCCATCATGTTCAACAAGAAAAGGATACAAAGCATTAATGAATGGCAATCCAAGAATTACTTTGTCAGTCATATTTTTGACTAAAATAGAGGGAATATTAAAACAAACATCATTATGACAAATATGAACATCATTCAATTCATATTTAATCTTCATTTGGGAACCATTAGCAGAAACCATTTTTTCAGTTGATTTTTCAAAATATTTGGGAGGAATCATTCCTTCCTGAATACAATTCTTATCAGCACCAGAATCAATCATGGCAATAACAGGGAAAGAATAATCATTTGAAACAACAATTTTCACTTTTGTGAACCATTTCGGGGGAAATATTTTGTTAACAATCAACCCATGTGATAGTTGTAGACTATACTGCAATCAAAAAAAGCTATGGACCCTATTGTTAATAACACAACAAAACCCATGTGATAGTTGCAGACTATATTGGAATCAAATAAAAGCTATGGACCCTATTGTTAATAACACAACCAAAATAGGTACATATTGTGTACACTGTAGTGTAAACGTTGCGAACTATATTGGAATCAAAAAAAGCTATAGACCCTATTGTTAATAACACAACAAAATAGGTACATATTGTGTAAATTGTTGTGTAAACGCAGCAGACTATATTGGAATAAAAAAAAGCTACAGACCCTATTGTTGATAACACAACAAAATAGGTACAGACGGTGTAAACTGTAAAGTGTAATGACGCATGTTAGTGTGTGGACGGTGGAGAAATTTATTCAAAATTTCAAAAGGAGGTGATATGAATATATGAAACTATCTTCTCGATAGAAATTTTAAAAATAATAATAATATAAAATGATATGGTTGGCAAACAAGTCGGATTGAATTTAAGTCGGTCAATAATAACAATAAACAACATAATAGGATGTAAATTTATAAGTTTGTTATTATTAAATAAAGGATAATTAATGAAAATATATTAGACAAATATAGTCTAAGTAAACTGGTTCAAATATTAAAAATTGAAAATCGGTAGAAATTAAAAAGACATACAACCAATTAAAATATATAAAAAAATTATAACATTTGTTGATAATAAAAATTATAACATTTTAGTTTGGAAATGTGGCCTACTAACTATATTGTTTGGAAAACAAAATTAGTTTCCCATTTTCGCCTTTAAACCTCCACTCCCACATTTTATATAGACAAGCAGGGGGCAAAACTTTACCGTCTAGTTGCACTTGATCCATTAAAAAATAGTGGCATATATCTACTTTTTGTCACATGTCATCGCCTTAGCGGGATTAATGCACTGGATGCATAAGAGCTAACTCAAGTCCGACAAATAGATATGATATAACATGCCAGAACTGAAAACAAAAAATAAAATTTATTGTTTGTGTTCCAAATAATTATAACTGAAATTGTGAAATCGAGTTTTGAAAACGCTATATTTCACTATCTTACTATCATAACGGAAATCGTGATTTAAAACATGATTTTAGCTATCCAACGAATAATTAGCGTTAAGTTTTAATGCGTTCAACCCCTTGCTTTTTTTTTTCTCTCTCTCCAAAAAAAACCCTTGATTTTTCCGGTGTTGTAAATTCCTTTAACAAAATAAAATAAAATAAAAAAGAATGGTCATAAGTATGTGTAGGGACACAATTTGAGGTCCAAGCCCAAAGACGAATTGGATGTTGGCCCAATGAGCCCACAACAATAAATTTGTAGAGAGCGGGTTAAAGAGCTAGGTTCAAAAAAGGTTGCTAACGACTAGTATGGTTTTTAACTAAAGATCATGCAAAAGATATACATGTAAAACTGGGTAAATGTGAAGTCCAAGGAGGCCATTCTTCATATAAATCACTATTGCAATTCTACAAATATAATCTTGATTGATACAATATTTTCTCTCTCTCTTTTTCCCATCCCTTTCTCATGGGGGGTTTTTTATATTATATAGTTCTTTACAGATCATCCTGATCATACACTTGTCTACCATTTAGGCCTTCACTTGAGTATACGTCCCATCAAGCACATTCTCTAGCTTTCTATAAACTGCAGTGGGTAGGTTTTCACTGTTCAGGGATCTTCTCCACATAAATGCGGCCATAAAAGTAGATGCGGTGCATTTAATGTGGTGGTAGCAGTTTTTCCCTTAGATATTTATGGGTTATTATCTCTTCTACACGTGTGTGAGGATCTTCCTTGTCATGGAAATCTTCTGGAGGGTCACCTAAATTGCTAAAGTACAGGGCCGAGAATGAGCTTCTCCTCAGACCGTCTTCCTCCACTATCTTTCGTAGTTCTGAATTTGGGACTTCTTTCAACTACTCACCCCCTCCTCAGACACACAATATTCCCGGATAAAGCTCAAAGTCCAATATACGACCTTGAGCCTTTACCCCCACAGTATGCATTGTATGTACAATACATACATGTAAAATTATGTTTTAAAAACACAATTTCAGTTAATATTGTGAAAACATGATTTCAACTATTGTGCATATGGTAATGTATAACTTAACGTGTGCAATAATAATTAGCAATTAAAACAATTAGCTTCTAGTCTTTTACACGCAATAACTCACTTGACACAAAAATTAAACAACTTAAATGTGACATATGACACAAAATTAGTCCGCAGATAAAATTTAATTGAATTTTCTCTATACTTTTACTTTAAATATATGATATATGATATAATATGATTATTTGAAAATAATTATTAATATAAACTGCTTGATATGAATCTTAACATAGTAAAATTGATTTAAATTTTAGCGTGTGTATTAGGAGTGTGCATATGTCGAATTGGAGGATTTTTTTTAACCCAATCCAAGCTTGTTAGGTTGACAAATTCTCAACCCAACTGATCACATGTATAGAAAGCAACCAGTGTGGATTGGGTTGGGTTGGGCAAGAATGGGTTGGGATGATTGGTTGTACTTGCATGTTTCATGACTTATACAAAATTGAAATTCCATTAACTACTTAAATATTTTTTTCTAATAAATTATTACAATTAAGATCATAAGCCTAACTTATATTGAAAATTTTCAAATTCGTCAAAACTAATTCTTAAAATACCAAAATAAATCAAATTAATAAGTTACAATAAGGATAATAAAAACAAATTTATGTATATGGTGGGTCAAGTTGGGTCAATCAAATGAGTTGAAATTTTTTTTTTTATATATATCAACCCAAGATTCAAAATAAAATTTCAACCTAACTCGACCCATGAAAACCCAACCTAAAGCATCAGGTTGGGTTAGGTTGAGGTTAAGTTTGAAGCTATGAAAATTTATAAAAGGAATCAATGATGATAAAATGAGAGATATGTGAATTATTTAATGCTTGTAATTATTATTATTATTTTTTTTTTTTTTTGTGGATTTGATTTTGGGTGTGTGTTTGAATGTTTCACTAGAATTTTCCTTAATTAACACTATATAGATATAGATGAATTATTATTAATTTGTGTGAGTGGTAAAGTAAATATTTTTAAAGTTCGTCAAGTAAATATTTTTTAAAAATCATATCATATCATATTATATTATATTATTATTATATAATAAAAGTTAGACTTAGACGCCGTGGTTGCATCACATGGCTTTACCAAATTGCAAAAATTTTATTAAATTTTTAGATTTTTAAAGAACAAAAAAAGAATAATATACTACCAGGACTCTAATTTATTCTTATCATTAAATAAAATTAGATTAATATTATTTTTTATTTGTTAGGATATATTTCTTAAATTAAAGGATAATATTTAACATACAAAAATTTAATTTAGATAATATTTATCACCTAAATTTTCAAAATTTTAATATTATTAAATTAATACAATTTTATTAGAATATCAAGCTACAAAACTTGATTATTAAGGGATAAGCACAATCCAAATTCTTCAAGAGGTGATTAATATAAATCTATCCCAAGAAACAATATATATTTCCAAAAATTTGATAATCTCTATCTATCCCAAAAAATAATATATATCTCCATTAATTTGATAATTTCTACGTTGATGACATTTAATATATATATATATATTCCTTATAGCTATCAGCCATGTTCTCTTTCTCTCTTTTGTTTTAATTTTTTTTTTTTAACTTTTAATTTTTTATATGTTACGTTATGTTGAATCAACTCTTTTTTTTTTTTTTTTTCTTTCTTTTTATATGACCATCTTTT
>NW_027069479.1:761769-772750 GCF_002906115.3 Quercus suber
TAAAATAATTATCAATTTAAAATTCAATTTGGAATTATCAATTTAATTTAGTTTTAGGAAGAAATCTTACCTCTTATTTTAGTGAGATAATTATTTACACTTGATAATTTTTTCTTTTATCTTTATTGAATCTATTAAAATATATAATTATTTATACATTTATTTTATAAGCTTTTTCATAAAACCGTGCAATGCACGACCTATAACTTTTTTTTTTTTTTTTTGAGAATACTATAACTAGTATATTAATAAAGCCAGGTCAATGCATAAAGATATTTGTAAGATAGTAGTTCCATACTTCCATTAAAGTACACAAGTGCATTTTTTGGACAATAAGAATAAAAGAAAGAGAGAAAATGATTGTTGCATGCAGGTACTATTATTGGAAACACGCTCGCCAAGCCCTAACTCCACACGATATGTACAACTATTTCCTCACTCTCTCATTCTCTCATCCTCCATCTTCACTTCACTTCACTTCACTTTCGATTCCAATGGCATTTCCTAGCCTAAACAGCTCTAGACATTTCATTGGACCCATTGGGTCTCCCATTCCGGCAGTATGGGTTCACCCCACCATCCGCACCAAAAATTACTCTTGGATCATTGTCGTTGCTGTCACAGCAGCCATAGTAGTGTTTCTAGTGCTCATTGGCCTTTATTTTTGGCTCAAGAAGGTCATGATGACTGGCAGCAGTGTAGAAGGTCCACCACCACCGCTTGAAGGACCGGGGGAGGTGGATCTGGAGACACTACAAGAAAAAAAGACTTAATACAACAAAAAAAATCATTACAATAACAACTAATGTTGTTGTAATAGGTGTTCTTACAACGACAAAAACGTTGATGCAAGCCGTTGTAATAAACTCTAAGGCAATAGGTTTATGGAACATTAGATTTTTATTGCATTAAATTCAATATATTACAACGACTTATATATTGCAACAATTTACTTTAAAAATCTCGTTGCAATAGGTTTTTTTTTTTATTAAAAAAAAAGCAATAGGTTTATGTAACACTAGATTTTCGTTGCAATAAATTCCATATATTACAATTATTTATATATTGCAATGATTTATTTTGAAAATCTCGTTGCAATAGGCTATTTTTTTATTAAAAAAAAAACAATAGGTTTATGCAACACTAGATTTTTATTGTAATAAATTTCATATATTGCAACAATTTACTTTGAAAATCTCGTTGCAATAGGTTATTTTTTATTAATTTTTTTTTTAATTTAAAAAAAAAAAAAAAGGATAGACATGGGTGAGAGAGGAAATTAATGAAAAAATAGCGCCAATTTCTCAAATTTTCCCGCTACTCAATTACTTACCTTTATTACATCAACAAAATTTAATGTGAAATAAATATTTAACTTATTACAATAATATAGTTCGATGTGAAATAAAAAATTACCTATTGCAACAACATATCTTAATGTAAAATAAGAGTTACCTATTACAACAACACATTTTAATGTAACATAATAATTATTACTATAATCTCATATTAATATAATAAATTTAAGTTACTATCACCAAAAAAAAAAAAAAAACCTAGAGATGTAAAAGTATATATATTACATCTTTTTTTTTTTTAATGAATTTAGATGAAGAATGAAGAACTGTCTTGGGTTTTTGGGGCTTGGAAGAAGGGAGTGGGATGGCAGATTAAGAAAGAAAAGGACAGCAAATGGAGAAAGAAAAGAAAAAGAATGATGGAGAAAGAAAAGAAAAGGATGGCAGATGGAGAAAGAAAGAAAAAGAATGAAGGAAGAAGATGACTCAATTTCCACGTGGATTTTTTCATCCACCTCAGCTACACACCTCATGAAAATTGAGTTTTTAAAACTCGATTTGCTACGGTGAAATTGAGTCTAACAGACTCGAGTTTTTAGATACCTAAATAGTTTCAAAACTGTGCTAACTAACAAAATAGTTTGCCTTTTATGTTATTAAAAAAAAAAAAAAAAAAAAAAAAAAAAAACCAACATAGCATTGTTTAGTATGTCTATTTTTTTTTTTTTTTTTCCTTTAAACTGCTAAATCGATGAGGGTTCTTTTTAGATTATTATTGTTATTTGATGGGTTGATTCTCTTAATTTCTTGGAACGCTTTTCTTTCTTCTTTCATAAGAGGGACAACCCAAAAAGAGACTAGGATAGAGGGAGATCTCCCACCACCATTAGACCCAGTAACGCCACCAGTAAAGTGTGTTTTTTTATTATTTTATTTTATTTATTTACATTTGTGGATTGAATATTGTTTAGATTTGATTATTTTGGTCTGATTGATTTTGATTAAGGAATCTGTTTAAGAATGCTTTAGTTTGGGGTTTTTGGGTTAAATTCCTTTTGAGTATCTCTACAGAGGATGTCGCTGAAAATCTCCATGGTTCAGTTTGGTCTATATGGTTCCACTGGGTTCTGAAAAACATATATACATGTTGCATTAAACAAACTAATTTCATTTCATATATGTTGTTTTAAATTTTGTTAAAAATTCAGTTTTTTTTTTTAAAATTTATTGAAACATTTACTCCTCTTTTGATTTTTGTCTCCTGTCTCCTATGTTATTGTTTTTTTTGATGTTATCAAGCTTCTTTTTTTTATTTTTTAATTAAGTTTTCCCTAGAGTTGCGATGTAAAACTCAAACGAGTTCACAAATCATGTTTTCAAGCTTCAATTTCAAACCACCTATCTCACTCTCACAGGTGCTTTTCCCTATTCAAATTGTATCTATATCAAAATATTTTTCCCCTCCCGAGTTGTCTAGGCCTCTTCTTTTATCCCTATTGAATAATATATGGGTTTAGTATCTTTCCTTGGATGCTTTGGTCTCAAATTATCATCTTTATTTTGTTTTGATGACATTGGGAGTGTTACCATTGATTTTAATAGTTAAATCTGAAAGTTTACTTCTTACCTTGTAATTTTGTTGAAATACAGATTTGTTGAGTTCTTTGCAAAATTAACACTTGGGTAATCTTTCACAAGAGTTGTTGGAACAAACTAATAGGTTAGAATAGCCTGATTTTCCTTCTATTTATTTCATATATTGTATTAGATTTTGTCCATTTAGTGTATTTGTGTTTGAATTGGCTTTGATTTGCTTGTTTTAGCTAGCTTTTTTATTTACAGATTGATTTTAATAGTCAAATCTGAATTCTTAAAGAGTGTAGCTTGCAACATGTTTTCTTTGAGAATGCAGTTGAAATTCCAATGTCTCATTAGTTTTAGTTTCACCAGTTACATAATTTATGGTAATTTTTTTATGGATCAAACCTTTCTGCACTTTTGTTATCAATTATAATTTATATAAACATGCCGTTGTATTTTAAAAAGACATCCCACACCACTTTTTAATATTTTAATAGAATTAAATCTTATATGCACGCATAAATTTTATCAAAGCGATTTATATTGGAACGGTGTTTTGGAGGTTAGATCGTATCAGACTGGCTATTTTCTCAATTTAATGTCATTATCCTACTGTTGAATTACCTTTTAAATGGAATACCACCATAGGTGTTCAAATGATATTTCCGTTAAGTATTTCGGCGGCGGCTGTGTCGTGGGTGTCTGGCGATTGGCCTACAACAATTCATTAAGTTAGTATTTAAGGAACATTTGTAGTTTTTTGTTTAAAAAAAAAAAGCTGCCTACACCAACGCATTAAGTGAGTAGTTTTTAAGGAGCATTTGTAGTTTTTTTTTGTTTTTTAAAAAAGCTGCCCTCTCTCGCGACTGCCATTCTCCCTAATTATCTACCACAATCAAGGTTTCATAACGTTTTTCAATATTATTTACACATAACATTGTATTGTTATATTAACTTGATTGTTTTCTAATATGTAAAATGATCCCACACATTATGTGGGGTAAATGCTTGTTTTAATAAATACATACATGCAACTTATTACCAAAGATTGTATAATAAAATGAAAACACTAAAACCATATGGAGTTTTAGAAAAGCCATTGCACTTATCTTGTACAAGTCTTCTCAACTCTCGGTTCAATAGAGAGTCATTCAAATTTCACAGGATCCATGAAGTCCAGATGAAAGCCAACGAAAGAAGTCCAAGCATGAGACGAGACCTATATAGATTATAACATATAACATAGTATGTGACGAGGTTGACGAGTTCATGTACACACGGACGATTCTATCGATACGGACGAATCCAAGCTCTGGCTAGGTGAGTCAATTATATGCTTTACTGACAAAGATATCCAGGTCATTCAATGTAGGCAATCAAACCCAAAACGGTTACAGGGACAACTGTACAATCCGTTGAAGGACAGTGAAGACACATTAAACGGCCCCAGACGTTACCAAAAGGAGCATTAAGACCTCCATAACTACCCAACGGCTAGAGGCCATAAGAACCTATATAAGTCTCCCGCATTGCCAAGGACCAGGTACATAGACACGAAAAAAATACTAAGAGATCTCTTTAATTCTTTCCAATTACATTGTCCATTTCTTAGAGAGCTTCTTATACTGACTTTGGCATCGGAGGCTTTGTGGCAGGCACCACACCGGTGACCACCTTTGAAGAGTCCGATCATACAGGCTGAGGATTGTCTTCATTTGA
The DNA here is from genome assembly GCF_002906115.3 of Quercus suber. Classification (NCBI taxonomy): domain Eukaryota; kingdom Viridiplantae; phylum Streptophyta; class Magnoliopsida; order Fagales; family Fagaceae; genus Quercus; species Quercus suber. Next base: position 766,368 of record NW_027069479.1, read on the forward strand.
CCAATTCTACTGACGAATTCATTCTACTGACGAACTTACGCTTCATCAGTATGTATTATTTTCTCCTTTGAGATCGAACTAGATGGACAAAGATATAGTGTAACTAAACAGCCCTTGGTCATACCACCATGGGGTGTGGCTTATTAGGTAGAAGTCCTCATATCGTTTCATATGATACTTGGCAAGACTTGCACAGTTAAAAACTTCAAGTGGTGGCGTTTCAATAAATGTGTTGTGTTCATGATTATAGCCTCGTCAAGGAGAAATTATAAGATCCACATGGTAGATAAGTGATGTGGTCTACCATTCCATTAAAAAACTTCCACTTATTTAAAATTACTGAGTCAGTAATTAATTTCTCTTAGTACTAATTCAAAGGAACTATGCAATGCAACAGAACAAAACACTAATTACTTATTACTAAGCAAGTGATAAGTAGATTTATAGTTAGATATGTATGATATTTTATTTATTTTTTATTGAGATACGTATGATATTATGATGAAAAAGAAGAAGATAAATTTGATATACACTCAACAATAAAAAGGATAAGTATGATATGATATATTGTTTAAAGAATTTCTACCAAAAAAGATATATTGTTTAAAGAAATCAAACAAATAAAAATGAGGGAATCACGGATTTTTTTTTTTTTAATCAAAAAGAAGAAGATAAGTATGATATAATACTCACGGCCTTTTGTTTGGATAAAAGAGTAATAGATTCACGCCGCTTTTAGTCTTTAACAATAATTCTAATTCAAATTCAAATTTCTTATATCATGACATTTTTTAAATACAAATCAAACTCATCTCTCTCATTATGCTGTAACTCAAAGTAGTTGACCCATAACTAATAAAAAACACTCACATGGCAATAAATCTCTATTGCTTCCATCCTTCTATATTTTCATTTTGATAGTTGAGTTGACAAATTTTTATTAATTTTTATTTAATCTCATTATGGATGTCACTTTTTTTGTCTCGTGCCAACAATCTGCCACGTTAAAAATTATGAAAAATTTTGTCAAAATTTGTTATATTTATAGGCTTTCTATTTAAAGGGGCTTATTATTTGTGAACTTAATTGGCTGAATTTAGTGGGTTGGATTAAAAAGGTTTGGGCTGGACTTTGAGAATGGCGAGAGACATGGGTTTGTTTATGAGTGATCTGGATTCTGGGTTGAGAATTCAAGTGGAGATTTTGGGCTTAGTGGTAATTTTTGGATTGGGTTGGAGAAAAGAAAAATGTTATGTTTTACTTTTGAGCTAATGTTTGGATGTGTGTCTAGGCTTGGGCTTGAGTTCTTTAAGAGCTTTAAGTGAGGTTGCAGGTTGGCCTTATGGTGGAATGGGTTAAATTTTGGGATTGGACTTGAATTGAATGGGTTTAATTCAAAATGGGTCCAGAGGTGCGCCTAGTCTAGTGTGGGTTGGGTTTGAAATAAGAATTTTAAGTGAGATTGAGTTGGGTTTGTTTTAAGTGGCTGGGAATGGGCCACGTTTTCAAGAGGATCGAGTTTGAGCTATTGCTTTTTAGAATACTGGTTTTGAAGCTCGTGCAAGGCACGTGTAAATTACTATTAGAGAATATTAATAATAAATAATATTATGATTCTCTCACATTAGTTTTTAATTTTAATTAATTTCTCTATATCATTTAGAACGAGCACTAATAATTTATATGCAACAGTAGTTTGGTGTGTATAATGTGCATGAGAGATCAATATTTCAAAGATAGTCAGAAATCTACGTTTTCTACGGCATATAATAGTGAGCAAATACAAAACTTCTAAGCTGAACTGAATCTAAAGATGCTATCATTGATGCTTGAGTGGTGTCAATAAATGGAATATTTGAGCTGTGCCTAGAGGAGTAGACTTAGTTCTCTTTGTTTTTACTAATCTTTTTGTTGGTCTGCAAAAGTAAAGTCATATTAGATTCTAGAGAAAAGATAAGCAACAGGAATAAGATTATGAATATAACATAAATAAATGTCAGGTAAGTTGAACAAAAATATTTAAGTGCTTAAGTAAAAAGCATGTAATATTACACAGCATTATGAAAAATGAACTTACAAAAATGAAATAGGACCTAAAGAATATAGAATGTATTTCTTTTAAACTTGTAGCTTCAATCTCACCCTTAACCATATCAAATATTAAATAAGATTAAACTTCAAAGTCATAGAAATTGATATACATGATGAAATGAACAAATATACACCATGCATAATAGATTGAAAAAAAAAGTTATAAATGCTCTCTATCACATTCTAATTAAGTTTCTATCACCTTGTTTCTTAAAAAAAAAAAAAAAAAAAGTTCTACCACCACAGAACCATTCACAGATCAGAATCCACCTAAGAGCTTGAAGATTAACTATCCAAGGTAATTTTTAAGCATAGGATTTCATTGAATTTTGGGGTCTGTGGGGAAACAAGGCAAAAAAGGGATAAAGGAAATGGACTGATATCAGTACCCAACAATAGAGTACAGAGAATGTTAACCCCTAAGAATAAATCTCAAATAGTAATGTTAATCTCTACAGATGTTTCAATACCCAACAGGTTGTTAAAAAAGCCATCAACCAAAAGATACATAGACTAATAATGCCACAAATATTGAAAAATATTCAAAGAGAACCAAAAAAAAAAAAAAAAAATCAATCAAGGCATAAATGTATTTTTAGTTCTTACATTTTGACTTTTTTTCATTTTAGACCTTACATTTTATTTTTACCACTTTTAGTCTCTAAACTAATTACGTGGGATACTTAAGTCCTTGAAGCACTATTTTGTCACCAAACTAACGGAAACCTGACCTGGCTGATGGATCAATTAAAAAAATCATTATTTTATGGATGGATCGATAAAATAATTGGCCAAGTTCACCTGCAGCAATCTGGCACGCAGAGGTAAAGAAATTAGACTCCACTTTGACACATGGCTTTCCCACGCCACACGTGTGTCACTCACCAACCTCTCTGGCGCATAGGTCAAGGGCTTTGCTTTCCCAAATCACTTAATCCCTAGATAGCTCTCTGCCTCTGCCGTACAAATAGCCATCATCATCAACCTAAAGAAAAATCATATACTAACATTTCAAAAATATAAATGAAACACTTTGAATTTGAGCAAAGAAATAATATAGAGGATACTGCTTGAAGATTTCTAAGGCATTGGAAGTGCACAAAGCTTCGTGGTGCTCAACGATTTGAATGGAGCAGTTGATAGAACGACAAGTTATAGCGGTGGATTTCACTTTGGGCTGACCAATGAAGGCCTCGGTGTGAATGACCTGCCTGTGTATATTGTTGAGCTCGACGATATAGAGGTTGGTGAGAAAAGTGGGAGTAGGGAGAGAGGTAAGCGGGTTTCACTACAAAAAAATTGGCCTATGGCCGCGTTTTAAAAACGCGGCCATAGGGCACAAAACCACGGCTATAGGCCAAATCGGGCTATAGCCGCGGTTTTTTGGGCCGCATTTTGAAATGCGGCCTAAAACCCGAGACTATAGCCCAGATCGAGTCTATGGCCACACTATCTAAACGCGGCCCAAGTACTGGCCGTTAGGCCGCGTTCCAAGGGCTGGTCCTTCAGCCGCGTTTAGGACGCGGCCCAAGTACTGGCCCTTAGGCCGCATTTAAAATGCGGCCTAAGGCCTGGTCATTAGGCCGCGTTTAGAACACGGACTAATGGGATATCCTTAGGCTGCGTTTTAAACGCGGCCTAAGGGCTTGGCCGACATGCCAAAATTTCAGCCGTGTTTTAAAACACGGCTATAGGCCCTTTTTTTTTTTTTTTTTTTTTCCTCTTCTTCTAGGCCAGATGACGAATGCAAATACAAAACGCTACTATAAGTTTGTCAATCCGTGTTTTAAAACACGGCTATAGGCCCTTTTTTTTTTTTTTTTTTTTTCCTCTTCTTCTAGGCCAGATGACGAATGCAAATACAAAACGCTACTATAAGTTTGTCAAACGCTACTATAAAAACCTGTCACACACACAATTCCAACTTGTGTTTCTAGCAAAATTCTGAAATTTTCTCAAACCTATTACAATTTCAATCAATCTTTAAGGAATACGAAAAATTATCAATCACATATATATGTAGTTATACAGCAACAAAATAGGCGTTAAGTTTAGGGTCCATTTCACACATATTTATACCTTAACTACAAATATTACAGACATGACTGTTTCTAACTTCCAATAAATATTACGCATAAATACCTCAAAACCATCCTGCCTTCACAGTCCAAAGCAAAAGCCATCATCCAACTGCACCAAGAAATAATTTACCTTTTATTTTGTGGAACAAGCCAAATAGATATCCCAATAAATAAAACACCATTACACAGCTTATGTCCCTACCACTTACCATCATTTCGCTTGGCAGCAGGACGAATATGACCAAAAATAAGCATATCACCTAGAAAATTACAAAAATATATATATGTTATCAAACGTAGATTTCCAAATAGTTGTCAGCACTATCAAAAATATATATCTTTTCCTTTTTAATAAGTCTAACCAACTAGGAAGACTCTATAACTTCACTTGGAAAGAAACTCATCAAAAACAATACAAATTCTATATATATATATATATATTATATATTACTGAAACTTCTCTAGGAAAGAAACTTATCAATTCAGAACACTCGAACTTCTCTAGGAAACAATCTCTTCAAACAAACCACAAACTCAATAGCAATGCAAATTCCATAGAAACTAAAAACCACCATTGAAAGTAGGAAGAGTCTATAACTTCCCTCAAAAACAAACCCATTACAAACATCATACACTGAAAAGCATATCACCTAGAAAATTACAAAAATATATATATGTTATCAAACGTAGATTTCCAAATAGTTGTCAGCACTATCAAATCCAATCTTAAGAACAGTAGTTTCCTTCCTAAACATGTAAGCATACTCATCTTTTCTTTTTTAATAAATCTAACCAACTAGGAAGACTCTATAACTTCACTTGGAAAGAAACTCATCAAAAACAATACAAATTCCACACACACATATATATATATATATATATTATATTACTGAAACTTCTCTAGGAAAGAAACTTATCAATTCAAAACACTCAAACTTCTCTAGGAAACAATCTCTTCAAACAAACCACAAACTCAATAGCAATGCAAATTCTATAGAAACTAAAAACCACCATTGAAAGTAGGAAGAGTCTATAACTTCCCTCAGAAACAAACCCATTACAAACATCATACACTGAAAAGCATATCACCTAGAAAATTACAAAAATATATATATGTTATCAAACGTAGATTTTTTTTTTTTTTTTTTTTGAGAAAGGAGACTGTAATTTATTGCTGGATAGCCGAATTGGCTTGAATTACAGAAACAAGGTGTGGAGGAACATCCTCCATCCACACCGTAAACTCGCTAACATGTTTCGCATGTCTAGCAATGTTATGGGCTGATTTGTTTGCTTGTCTTGGCACAAATTGGAACTCCACAAAGTCCAACTGACAAGCCACCTCTCTAGCTTCAGCTAACAAATGACCATATTCAGTAAGTGAAGAACTCTTACATTTTAGGCCCTCAATAACATTCTTTGAGTCACCCTCAAGGATGAACGACGTCAATCCTAGGTCCTTGGCGAATTGAATGGTCTTCATTGCTGCAATCACCTCCACGGCAGCAATAGAAAAAGGAAGATGGAAACTCTCTGCCATTGAAGCTAACACACTGCCTTCTGCGTCTCTTACAATGGCCCCTACCCCAGCACGTTGGACTTCATTGAATACAGAACCGTCGAAATTGATTTTCAGTTTCGACCTTGGTGGAGGCTTCCAAGTTGATCGTTGTTCACAGTGATTCGCCTGGTCTGGAGGGCGAGGTGGGATGGTGCGGACATATGCAGCTCTGGCCTTCTGCACTTCCGAATAAATCTGCTGAACTGGGATGTGCTGTCCGCTGGTTCTCATGGAATTTCTTCGTGACCAAATTGCCCAAACAGTTGTGGCAAAGCAGTTTAGGTCCTTTCCTTCCTCAACAACTGTTTCCACCAAGTCTTTGAAGCTTGAGAAACACGGACTGGGATCCAAAATTCTCCACGTATCAAACTGAGTCCATGCCTGGGAAATGGATGGGCATGACCAAAGTGCGTGAAGCACATCCTCTGGTTCCTCATGACAGTGGTCACAGCATTCATCCATTAGAACCATACGCCGCTTAAGATTAATTTTTGTTGGAATGGAATTCCTGATGGCCCTCCACAGGAAGTTTCGGACCTTGGGCTGGACATGCATTCCCCACACCTTCTTCCATAATTTATTTTCCTCCGGATGGTATTCTCCAAAATCTAAGCTTCTTGAATTGTGGAGAAATCTATAACCAGACTTCA
>NW_027069479.1:784334-855053 GCF_002906115.3 Quercus suber
AACTGCATTGAATAGCATTCTTCATTTTGTTGACATAGTTCTCAAAACCTAACTTAGCCTTAACCTTTTTCATGTGATCACTAAACTACTAATATTTTACTAAGAAGCTGTCAATTTTTATATATATTGCCTTGGAATTTTTTCTTCAACTGATGTCATGGAGATTGGTGACAATATGTCTTTGAGCAATTCAGTTTCAATGCATATGACAACTCAAACCTCAGTCATTAAGTTTATCAGCCTTGTGCTCTAGAGGCATTTGATTTCCTTCACTTGCCTCAAAGAGATCAAGGTTTGCATGCTAAACCGCTCTAGCGACTTAGCTTCAAAGACTTGAAGACTGTAACAGCATTTGACTCAAATGCTGTCATCAGGGTCTCAATGTAAGGTACAAAAACACTTACTTGGTTTAGCATTGTAATAGTGTACCAAGTTAAAATGGCAACTAGCTTATGGGTTTTACATTCTTTCTTTCCTCATTCGCCGCACCATTGGTCTCCTTATTTTATTGCATTCCTCATTGTTAGATTGTCATAAGCTCATGAAGAGAAATGCATAATCCAAGTCATAATTTCCAACTAATGCATGTTGAACAATTTTTTTTTCCCTTCTTTTGTGTGATTGGAACTGCAACTTGATACTTTGTGTTACCTAAGTTAGTAATAAATATTTTAATTTATTATCATACTCTTATTCATAACTCATAAGTTACTCTTTGTAATTTAGTGTCGCGTTGCATCCCAAAGATCTACATCTGGTAGTAGTTCGGGAATGTTTCATGAAGGTAACTTCTCAATTCTCTCTATATTTCTTCTTCTTTTATCTTTTTTCATGAATGGTTATTGCATTCGTTTTTATCTTTCATCTAAACCTCCCCCCCCCCCCCCCCCAAAAAAAAAAAAACTTAGCTTCATTTAATTTATTTCACTAACAAGTTTATGTACGTAACATGCTCGACTTACGTTATTTATCCTGTTTATAATGGCCTAAGTTTTGGGAACTAATGATTTCTGACATAATAAATAAGTAATCATGCCCAAAAATGCTTGCTATTGCTTGATTGGTTGGAGTTTTGGTTTAGTTACCATCTTGGTATAAACATATTGAGTTCCTTGAAATAGAACCTAAACCCTACTGTGTTTTATATGTATTATTATATTATTATTATTTTAAAATAGTGTTTATATGTATTTTGGTGTGTATGCATGTATGAGTGTGTGTTTGTAGGCGTGTTCTGAATGTTGGTAATGCCAATTATAATTTTTTTTTAAGTGAATAGAACAGATATCAAATATTAAGACAGTCACAAACTTCTGACAATGTTTCCTATTTCAATTAGGAAAACTGTCACCCTGAAACAAATTTTAAGAACTCTTATGCCTATGACTCTTGTGACTCATTCTAATCTTGAAGTTTCTTAAGCTCATGATAAAAGTAGAAACTAAATGAGATGCCAGGAACTAGTTGCTGGAAAATCAAAACTTAGGCGATATCCTAAGGAATATTACAAGAAACCACCTATAAAGGAAGATACGTAAGCATATATATCAAGAACGACTGATTAATCATTAATATCAAACACTTTTCTGTTCTCTAATCACCTCTACTAAATCCAAACCCCCCTCCTCCTCCCCACCCCCCACCCTCCCAAAAAAATAAAGAAAGAAAGAGAACCTCGATCACAAAGATGTCCATATATCCGCGACAAGTAGTAACATTTAATTAACGGTTACACTATAGAGTTGAGACCATCAAAAGACTTCCCATATTTTGTAATCACAAATTAAATCACCCGTCACTTTAATCTGCATGGAAAAGGAACCACTATTTTGCTGCAAACCAATGCCCATGTCTGTGTCCACAGTTATATCACATATCAGTTCGTTGGAAGTAACTATGTTAAAGTATTGACATGTTTGAGTTACATGGAAAACAAATAGCGCTCAGCATGTCATACACGTATTTTATTTTGCAACCACAAGTTCTGGATAATGATCATATAGAAATACAGTGCATTGGATTCTAAAACAGTACTTATATATATATATATATATATTGTATAATTAGATACAGATAGCAAACATATGAGGGAGCTTTTTAGAGTTATATAAAAAGCCGGAAATTTTTCAAGGGGCCAGTGTTATATAGTGGTATGGAACTTTTTAGAGTTAGCATTTTATCTGCATAATAATCTATTTTGGCAATTCACAATCTAGCGTCAAGGCAATAAAATTCACACACTGATTTAACTCTATGTAATCCTATCAACCATCACCTTACATAAACTATAAGCACTACCATTGTCATAAGTATTTCTTTCACAAATATTAATGAATCCCTAGTCTCATATTTGTAACTATAGCATTATATATAATTAAATGGTTTCATGTCTAAAAAATTGATTAGTCATATGACACAAGAATTAATAAGGACAACAATAATCTCAAAATGACAAATGATTAACTATTAGTTTTAAAAGAGATCTAAAACATACAACTTAAAATATATACATACACATATATATATATATATATATATATATTATAAAATATTTAAAGGGGGCCAAAAATTATTTTAAAAAATTTAATATTTTTAATTTGCAAACATATGAGGGAGGGAGTGAAACAGGCCAATTGTCTTCCTTGGGGTAAGGGGCCTTAGGTGGGTCTAGGATTAGCTTGATGAGGTCTTTAATGGAGGAGATATCATGATCTCCTGGTTTGAAACTCCAACAGCTGGAGAACCACATAGCCTTGGCTATGGGCATGCAATTGAGGAATACATGCATAGAACACAACAAGAGTTACGTTGACAGCATTTTCACGCTCTCAGGCGCCTTCATTTTCCATGGCACATTGGACTGATTTATGCACCCAAATGTGCTTTTATCATGTCTTGGGTCTGATTGGAATTGGGCTGGCAAGGGTGGCTTGTGCTGACTGTGGATCGAAAAGGTTCTGGACTAGGCTATTGATTGAATTGAGAAAATAACATGAATTTTTTTGTTTGATCCTTATTAATAAATAAATAAATAAGGTGCATAACATATCCAATTTTTCAACGGTAATTTTTGAAGCTAAGTGCTAGTAAAAATGTAAATTTTATAAGATATTATTAAAATTTCAAAATTAAATTAATGTAAATGATAACTCAACAAAATTAAAATAAAATAACCATTTAACATTAACACATGACGGGGGACTCACGTGCCTGATAATTTGGTTTTTCTTTTTTTCTTTTTTTTTTTTAATCTAAAGTTTAAATGAAATTTGTATAACATGCATATCAGATCCTAGATTCTTTATTGTTAAAAATAAGTGAATTAAAATAGAAAGTTAGAAGGTATAATGTTTCCAATAAACTTCTTAAAATTTAGGATGAAAAACCAAATTAATGTAAATTTTTGGTGCTAATTGCTAAGCACGTTTCATAAATGGTCAGGCATGCTTGTGGGTAGGCCCCACATAGAATTCAATAGAAAAGATCAACCAAGTGGTATGGAATATCGCGAAATTGCAAGAGCCAGAGTTTGTAGAAACTATGACGGTTTGGTAAGAGATTTCTAGTAATATTATTTGTATTTTTTTGAAAATATATGTGGGTGAAAAAGGTATGTAAAAATATGTGTAACGTTATTTAATTTTTGGTGTTTTGTATATTTTTCTTTTGTATTAAATTTTTCTCAATTCTTATTATTTGTTTGAAGATCTTTTTCGAGTCTAAAATATTTTTCACAATCAATTTTGGTAATTTAAGTACTATTTTACAACATTCTTAACACTAATAAATATATATATATATATATATATTTTTTTTTTTTCATTTCCCAAACAGAAAGAGAAACAAATTTGGTTTATTTTTTGTAGCTCCGTGATAAAAACACTGGAGGAGAAAATTTGGTGACCAAAAAGTAAGTTTGATAGTTTTCTCTTTCTTTTTCAAAGATTCATCTTCCATATTTGTTGAATATTGTCAACTGAATAACATGGTTATTGGTTATATAATTCTAATGTTGTGTATGGTTATAGACTTTTGTGATAATTTATAATCTTACCCAATTCGGTTGTGAGTGTAGACTAATATTATGAAGAAATAATAAAGAAATATAATTGATTTTATTTTATCTTGGTGGGTTGGCATGGGTTCTATCACATATATTTTTTCATTTCCTTTTTTTTATAGACTGAAAGTTTCCTAGGCACAATTTTAAAATAAAGTTTTTTGGCTGCTCATAAGCTCTGTAACCAATCTGTTCACAATCTGTTCTATATTAGAATCAACTTCTATTCCTCACAATCTACACAACCACATCTCCATTCCACAAGCTCTGCAACCTATCACATCATATGCTAGAACTTCATACAACCATGTCTCCAAACCTTAAAAATCCCTATTCTGCTTTGCTGTTGCCAATTAAACATCTATTCACCTAATCTGTCAATAGCAAGCCTAATTCAACTCAGTGAAGCCTATGCCTAACATAAGGCTCTAAGTAGATCTAAACACCAACTAAATCCAATTAGACGATACCATTAAAGAGTTGTATTTAGTGGTTTAGTTTTATATATATATATATTTTCATTTCCCAAACAGAAAGAGAATCAAATTTGGTTTATTTTTTGTAGCTCCGTGATAAAAATATTGGAGAAGAAAATTTGGTGACCAAAAAGTAAGTTTGATAGTTTTCTCTTTCTTTTTTAAAGATTCATCTTCCATTTTTGTTGAATATTGTCAACTGAATAACATGGTTATTGGTTATATAATTTTAATGTTGTGTATGGTTATAGACTTTTGTGATCATTTATAATCTTACCCAATTCGGTTGTGAGTTTAAACTAATATTATGTAGAAATAATAAAGAAATATAATTGATTTTATTTTATCTTGGTGGGTTGGCATGGGTTCTATCACATATATTTTTTCATTTCCTTTTTTTTATAGACTGAAAATTTCCTAGGCACAATTTTTTCCTAGGCACAATTTTAAAATAAAGTTTTTTGGCTGCTCATAAGATCTGTAACCAATCTGTTCACAATCTGTTCTATATTAGAATCAACCTCTATTCCTCACATCTACACAACCACATCTCCATTCCACAAGCTCTGCAACCTATCACATCATATGCTAGAACTCCATACAACCATGTTTCCAAACCTTAAAAATCCCTATTCTGCTTTGCTGCTGCCAATTAAACATCTATTCACCTAATCTGTCAATAGCAAGCCTAGTTCAACTCAGTGAAACCTATGCATAACATAAGGCTCAAAGTAGATCAAAACACCAACTAAATCCAATTAGACGATACCATTAAAGAGTTGTATTTAGTGGTTTAGTTACCATATTAGTGAGTCACTGCCAATGATAATCTATATTTTCCAATTGCCAAGATTTTTGTTCTATATTTTTAGTTTATCATAAGTAAATATAGCCAGGTTTGATATTTAAGAAACATTATCTTTGAATTATACATGGACTCTTGAACTTATTTATCTTTTTTTCTTTTTTCTTTTTTTTAAGAAAAATAAATAAATTTTGACACTTGAGAAACTCAAATTTTGACAAGCCAGAGAGTCTGATTCAGTGTTCATTGTTCTACCGCCAAGGACATCTTGAGAAACTCTCATTGACAGAATGGAAATACAGAAATGGTCTTGAATACTGTGAGAAACACCAAAAAAATTGAAAGAACAAGCACCACAACACCCAAAATTTAATGTGGTTCGGTAAACTCTATGCTTTCATCCACACACAACCAACCAAAATCTGTTATAAATGATAAAGATTGCAATCATCAATCACGTCTCACTAAATCTCACTAATATAAACTAGCCCAAATCAACAATACACAAAAAGGCACCCTAGCATTCATACACAAGTAAAAAAAATTTTCCTTCCAACTCTCTCATACATAACAAAAGGTTACCGAAAAGTTTCCTATTGAATTAAAGTCTATCTGACCGTGAAAGTTCTAATCTACAGTAGTGATTAAAAAAAGAAAGCATTCCATGAGCTTTCACTTAGCAGGTGAAATGCTTAAACAAATTTCTTCTGTTCTATACCAAGAACTAGCAAGATCCACACAATTATTTAACAATGTAAGTGTAAAATTAAAATATATTCCCAGGTCACTTCCAGATTCTAAATACTAATCCATCATCCACAAACACTTCAATTAACATATAAAACCATAACTGAAAGAGAAAATGCCACAATAGCAAGCTAGGAATACTGAAAAGGACTCACCAATAAGCTCATAGCCCAAATACCTCCTCAGCTATGGCACCCTCTGGTGGAGGGAATGGGTGGACAACTCGCCTAGCCCTACTGCTCTTCATCTTCCGTGTCACCCAAAAGCAGAAAACGCACAGCAAAGCAAAGAAGACAAGCCCAGTCCATATGATCAGGATGATGGTCTGCTTCTTTAGGAAAGGATCAGAGGGCTCGTATGATACTGACATAGTTGGGGATGCGATTGGTACAGAGTGAGAGCCATTGAAGGGGACTGCCAAAGACATGTTGAGTTGATCTACGCTGTTTCTAATTATAGTTTCTGCATGTAAATGCAAGTATACGCGCCTGTTTGATCTCTCTGTGATTATTACGATATCTTTTTTTTTTTTTTTTTTATGCAAGTATATATATGTATATATGTGTGTGTGTGTGTTTGTGTTTGTCGATGAAAACGAGGAATCCGGATCCTCTCTGTTTCCCACTGAAATGGAGTGTGTGGATGGGATCTTTTTGAAAAATATCAACAATCTTAGATGTGCCACCTTAATTAAAATTGAATAACTTAACCTAGTAAATTTAACTATAATTAAACACATGGCTAATCCAGCAAAATATCTCTCTCATGAAACCATCTATGCCGGTATGGTAAAGAGTATTAAAATATACACGCAATTCATTAAATAGGGGGTCTACACTTGAATTTATTGTTTGGATAATATTTTCTAAATTTAACTATTTAAACACATAGTTAATCCAGCAAGATATCTCTCTCATGAAACCCATCAAAGCCATTATGGTAAGAGTATTAAAATATACGCGCAATTCATTAAATAGTGGGTCTATACTTGAATTTATTGTTTGGATAATATTTTCTAAATACAATTATTAAAAATTGTATTCTATTTTCCTGATTTAGAACAAGATTTTGAAAATAACTAAGGATTTTTTTTTAGGATACATAAAATATTTTTAATGATACAATCATAAATAAATTGAAAATAGTGGACCCTATATATTTGTCCAAATTTTTTTATTTCTTAAATTAAGAGGCTTATCTTTATCACAAAAGTAATTCTCACACTTCAAATTTGAAATTTATCATTAAAAAAATTATGAGCTATATTCCCTTATCATTATCTATTAAAAAAAAAAGTAATCTACAAATTCTACATATTACTTTTTGTAAATATTTTTTTTTAATTTTTGAAAAATAGAAATGGTCTCCCAAATAATTTTTATTTTTTTATTTTAGTATTTTGAAAATTATTCTTAAAAGTAAGAGCCAAACACATAAAATATAAAAATTATTATCTGAAAACTAGTTTCAAGTTCAAATTTTTAAAAATTATTTTTATACTGTTAAAAAAAAAAAAAAAACAAAAATCCCTGTCGCTGCCACCCCCGCACCAAGCCATTGTTAGCAAGAAGTCCTCACACTTACACCAGTCCAGTATCGCCGGACTGCTTCGCTGGAATAGCCACTGCACTGTAAGTTCTCTTTGATTTTTTCAATAAGATCAATTTGGTTGCTAGAAAAAAAAGAAGGAAACATAGTATGATACAACCTTTTTTTTTTTTTTTTTTTTTTTTTTCTGCATGTGCATAATTAAGATATTAAATACATTCATGTATCTTAACAATATTTGGTGGTAATGGACATAATTGTATTTTTTTTTTTTATGCCCCACCTCTCTCTCTCTCTCCCATTTTCTACCTATTATAAAAAAAAATATATATATATATATATATATTCAACTCACATTCATTAGCTTATTTAGCTGAAATTAAAACTTTTTATTAAAAGTGTTCATTTTAATTTTCATAATTTTGATGTCAAATAAGTCATTCACTCAGCTAAGTAAAATCACCCCATCACCACTATTATTGAATGTTTTTGTGCGTAAGCACGAGTTACAATCTAGTTGATATGAATGTTCATACCCAAAGGGGTAACATTCCAATTTCTTTGCAAGATGATTGGTACAAAATATTTCAGTTGACACATTTTCCACCTGGGCCACCAAAATCGAAGTTGTATCCCTGGGTCGCACGATATACAGGATCTGCTACACTATAACAGCCAGGACTATCAATGATTTTCTCATAGTCACCATAAGGTCCATCTAGAATTCCTGAATTATTTCTATACTGAACAAATCTAATTGAACATGAATGCTCATACTTGCCGTCAGGAAATACTCCAGATCCCATGGGTGGGCTAATTTCAGTTGTAGGATCAGGAACCACAGCGATACCTCCCCAACCAACAATTTGAGGATTAGTAAAATTATTAAATATATTTGCTGGATAATATCCAACATTAATACCGTTGTAATTTATCCACCAATTGCCATCATCCTCCTGTCACATTAAAGAGCAAGAGCATATGATCCAACTATAGGAACCTTTTTCAACTTTGTTCCAACTTTTGAATATATGGAACCATATACATATAAGGTTAATATTAAAAATTAAGTAACATTTAATAATAATTGATGATATATTTACCTTAAAAATAGAGATTGGAATCTCAAAATGAGGACCGTAAGGAACGGATACATTGCTTATAGGTGCCCCGAGATGAACTCTTCTGTCAATTTGCACAAATCCTGGGCAATAAACGTTGAAGCAGCCCGTCGTTCTAGAACCATCAATCTGTAATTTTTAAATGTATTGTTAGTATCCAAAGCAACAAACTTTCATGTATACCCAACAAGTAACGCTACGTAAAATTTTCAAGAAGATTTTTAAATGGCTGAAAAAAGAAGTATAGAAAACTTACTGTCCAATGTGCAAAGAAAATAGAATACTTAGCACCACTGTATATGGTTGGAGAAACCTATTTGAATCAAGCAGCACAAAAATTATTCTTTGTGAAAAATCNTTTTTTTTTTTTTTTTTTTTTTTTTTTTTTTTTTTTTTTTTTTTAATAAATTAGAAATTAGCTGTAATGCTATTAGGTTAGGATTCTATTAATTTCATTTCAAAATTAGTAATATCCATGTTCATTAGGTTAAACCATCTTACAAATACAATTACTTTATTAGTAACTTCTGTTATCTGAATGGGCATACTGCATGTGCCATAATTAAGATATTAAATACATTCATGTATCTTAACAATATTTGGTGGTAATGGACATAATTGTATTTTTTTTTTTTATGCCCCACCTCTCTCTCTCTCTCCCATTTTCTACCTATTATAAAAAAAAATATATATATATATATATATATTCAACTCACATTCATTAGCTTATTTAGCTGAAATTAAAACTTTTTATTAAAAGTGTTCATTTTAATTTTCATAATTTTGATGTCAAATAAGTCATTCACTCAGCTAAGTAAAATCACCCCATCACCACTATTATTGAATGTTTTTGTGCGTAAGCACGAGTTACAATCTAGTTGATATGAATGTTCATACCCAAAGGGGTAACATTCCAATTTCTTTGCAAGATGATTGGTACAAAATATTTCAGTTGACACATTTTCCACCTGGGCCACCAAAATCGAAGTTGTATCCCTGGGTCGCACGATATACAGGATCTGCTACACTATAACAGCCAGGACTATCAATGATTTTCTCATAGTCACCATAAGGTCCATCTAGAATTCCTGAATTATTTCTATACTGAACAAATCTAATTGAACATGAATGCTCATACTTGCCGTCAGGAAATACTCCAGATCCCATGGGTGGGCTAATTTCAGTTGTAGGATCAGGAACCACAGCGATACCTCCCCAACCAACAATTTGAGGATTAGTAAAATTATTAAATATATTTGCTGGATAATATCCAACATTAATACCGTTGTAATTTATCCACCAATTGCCATCATCCTCCTGTCACATTAAAGAGCAAGAGCATATGATCCAACTATAGGAACCTTTTTCAACTTTGTTCCAACTTTTGAATATATGGAACCATATACATATAAGGTTAATATTAAAAATTAAGTAACATTTAATAATAATTGATGATATATTTACCTTAAAAATAGAGATTGGAATCTCAAAATGAGGACCGTAAGGAACGGATACATTGCTTATAGGTGCCCCGAGATGAACTCTTCTGTCAATTTGCACAAATCCTGGGCAATAAACGTTGAAGCAGCCCGTCGTTCTAGAACCATCAATCTGTAATTTTTAAATGTATTGTTAGTATCCAAAGCAACAAACTTTCATGTATACCCAACAAGTAACGCTACGTAAAATTTTCAAGAAGATTTTTAAATGGCTGAAAAAAGAAGTATAGAAAACTTACTGTCCAATGTGCAAAGAAAATAGAATACTTAGCACCACTGTATATGGTTGGAGAAACCTATTTGAATCAAGCAGCACAAAAATTATTCTTTGTGAAAAATCTAGCTATGTTGTTCAATTTGTATATAATTATCAATTTTCCTGATAATCGTTATCCTTTACCAATTCATTTCACTCATTTTTTATTATTATAAATATTAGAATTTGAACCCTTTGTAACCAATAACATAATTAAGTTCTTGGTCATAGTATCCTAACCAACGTTAAAATGATTGTTTCCTCAATATAAATTACATCTTATTCATTAAAGAATAACGACCACATTTTTCATTGTTGAAAATGCCCATTGTTTGTTGCAGTTCATGATTGGATAGTTTTACCTAGATCAATAAGTATAAATTTTCAAATAAAAAAAATAAGTATAAATTTTAAAATACCATCCATCCCGTAATGATAGCATTCGTATTATCTCCTGCGCCATTAATGACATGTATTTCTGCATAGCTTTCTCCCAGCTTAACATCAGGATTATAGACAGCGATGTTTCCTTCAACTCCAGTGTAACTACGATCTGGTAAGTCTAGCATTTGGATAATTGCAGTCTGTACAAAGAAAGTTCTGAAAGTCAATAACTACTTAAGAAACTCTTGTTTAACAACATTCCAAATTAAAGAAATAAAATATATTGTAAGAAAATGTTATAATTTTATTCAGGGGTTGTAAGTTGTAACAAGTAAAACAAAGTGTTCAAGCTTGGTTTGTTTACTTTGTTATGGAGATGATCTGAACTTGAGCATTTAGAACAAGCCTATGGTTCTTCTATTAATTCTTTGAACAAGCCTACTTTGTTCACAAGCTCTATCAATTTAGCTAAGTATATCGACTTAATTTTGTTAGGTTCTAAAAGTTTAGAACAATTGGCAAATTGTAAAAACAAACTTATCTAGATATAGATCCTAGAGTCTATAGGTATTATTAGACAATACTCAAGGTGATTCAAGTCAAGATTCAAGAACAAGTAAGCTGCAAAAAGAAGAGTTCAGAAACTGCCTGATTCGATTGATTGAAAGACAAGCTCAACCGATCGAAAGTCATATTTGTAGAATTTTAATTAAGCCCAAATAGTAGTTCAAGCACATTAAGGATTAGGGTTTCAGGTCTACTTCTCCTAGCATATAAAGGAAACACTAAGCACGTTTTTATAAAACTTTTTAAAGAGAGAATAATGTGCCTCTTTTGTATCTAGAGTTTTGTACCCGAAAAACTCTCTCATATCTTCTAATGGTGTTATTTATTGAAGAATCTCAAGATCCGGTGTTGTAGAAGTTACTACATTCTCTAGTCATCAAAGGTGCTGATGATCTAAACCTTCAAGGGTGGTCTTAGAGTTACAAACAAGAGAGTTTGTGTTTTTTTATCACAAGTGTAGGTGCTTATGTTGCAAAGGCCTAAGAAAAAAGTAGTCCGTAGATTTAGAGTTATCATGGGATCATGGTAGTAAGTTTTCTACTCGAGGTAACAATAGGATGTTAGTGGTCTAAGTTCTATTTTACAAACTTTAATTTTTTCATAGTAGATCTGTTTTACCTCGAGGATAGCTAGGTTAATTCTCCCCAAATTTTTTACCAGTTAGCTTTTCTTAGGTTATCTTATCGTTGTATTCTTTATACTTCCGCATTATTTACATAATATGACTTTATTGTTTTAACCTAAATCTAATTAATAAACTTAAGTATTCACTTGTTAATTAATTAGGTTAAACAATCTAGTTTACAGGGGTCTAAAAACGTACAAATTTTATTCAATTTTTACATAACAAATCTTTGAAACTACCTTTCTTTATACATATTAGCTATCAAATACCATAATTATTCAATTTTTGGGGTTATTTTTGGTGTTTTCAATTTTGAAAACCAACAAAAAATTGTTTTGAGAATTTTATTCACAATTTTTTTTTTAATGTTTTTCTCCCTTGAAATTTGTATTTTGGAAATATCTTTGTGGGGGTCAAAAACATCAAGAAAGAAGAACAACCTCAACGCAACTAATCGACACAACTAATTTGTAAGAGACAAGGAGGTAATCCACAATAGGAAGACTGAACAGACGTAGTTAGGAATCAAGATGAACTATTTGTTTGTATTTGACTAAAAATGGCTTTTGCCGAAGTACACAATGATCATTCTATTGTTACCAAACTCTCTTTATTTCTCTCTCTCTCTCTTTCTTCTCTAAAATGCAAGATCCCATTCCTCCATGGGAAGGCCCCCTTTTATCCCTTCAGTTCCTCCCTCTCTAGCTATGCATCATCTTGTTGGATGTCAAAGGATGCTTGTCCCATTAGAAACACCCCTGCTAATTTTCATTCGTAAAAGGAGATGTTTTGGGGAGTTTCCACTCTTCAAGCTAGTCATTCATCATTTGATGTGGCTAACTTTAAGTAGGAATATCTAATTAATGTGAAGGTGACCATTATTTTGGGCTCTATATGTCTCTTTTGGATCCTTAGCGAGTATTCTAGGAAACCTCTTTCTCCTCGGCTATACTGCTGTCCCTATCCTCAGTTGAAGGGTTCTTATCTTACCTCGACAAGGAACCCAAGTTACTCTATAGCTCCTTTCGGCCCTTATTCTTTGACTGCAAGACTTGGGCTAGGCCTAGACCTTCTAAATTGCTGCTTGGATGGGCCTTCCTCAACTCAGGGCTCATTTGATGGAGACATCCCTTACAATCTTTTTTACTTCTAGGTTTTGTTTTCTAAAACATCCCTAACTCATAAAAGGCATGCAACTCACAAGAACATCAAACTTACAATCATAGTCAACTCAAGTTTGAGTAAATCGAGCAAAAAGGACAAAAAATACAAACAGAGAGAGAGAGAGAGAGAGAGAGAGAGAGAGAGAGAGAGAGATTGTAGAAAAACAACCAACCAAACCCAAATTTGTGGGAAAAGTTTTGGTTGACATTCCTTGTTAAGATGATTCTTCTCTGTTGTCGTGGTGTCATCTTGGTCACTATGAAGTTACATCTCAATCGTAGTGGTATTGTTTCTAAATAAGGTATATAGTGGGGAAAATCTTGTATGCATCTAGTGTATGAGACATAAGTCTCATACAATGGGCATGTAAGATACTGCCTTGGGTGGAAGAGAAACTCGGAGAGTGAGAGCTAGAGAGAGAATTGTTGGAGAGTGGAGCTCAATTGAAACCAAAAAAAAAAAATCAAAATATTTAAAACTAAAAACAACTCAAGGTTGTTTAAAACAAGAAAAAATTGTGCATCTTATCACAAATTTTCTTTAAATTGAAATAATTAAATATTGAATATATTATTAGGTTTAGGGATCATAAATATATTAAGTTTTAGTTTTGCTTAAGCTTAGTTAATCAAACTCCAAACTTCATTTCAAACTTGGTTCATTTAATTAATGCACCATTTTCACAAATCTTATTACAATGCTCTATTTTTGCGAAAATAATCACGTGAAGTTTATATTGATACCAAGTGTGGCTATGATTTCATCCTACATCCTAAAATATATAATAAAGAACTTACATGAACACCGGGATGTTCTGCTGATTGAGGATAAATGTTATTTGACATTGACCGAATTGCTATGAGGTCTTCTTTCATTGTCCTGCGAATAGGAACGGTTCCCGATGGACAATCATCTTTCAGTAAACCAATCATTGAATGCATATTTTGCAAGAGACCTACACTCTTTGTTCTTCTTAGTGGAAAACGAGGTCTTTTCTGAAGAAGAAAAAATTCAAATTAAACCAAAAAGACGTATTATTTGTTTTCAAACTTAATTACAGATTTTTATTTGCATAATAATAATAATAATAAGTGATATACTTATGATAATTACATCCTTTATGATATTTTATGTTTGTAGTTCAAACCTCACTTCTTCTTCCACCACTATCCATTAATTGCCAAAAAAAAAAAAAAAAAAAAAAAAAAACAACAACAACAACAACAAAAATCTTAGTCCTAAAACTTTGAGGTGAATTATGAATTCTCAACAAGTTAAAAATAATCGGTCGAAATATGTTCTATTTTGTCATTCTATTATATCTAAGTCATTCTATGTCTATAATATATATCTCCTTATATTGATAGGTCCTTTGTTATTAGATTTACTTACTCAAACTAATGTAAATATATAAACTTACAAAAGTGAATGATTCATAAGGACCATCGTTGTCTTCATACTTTCGTGGTTAAGTATACCAAACTTGGTTATCTCTTGCTATAGTTAGAATGTAAATAGCCTATAATCCAATTCTAATTCAAAAAAAAAATTTCTATACGATTGATTTGCTTAATTAATCATTCAGATGATAAGCCCTAGTCAAATAGAAATTTGTTAACATGACGAAGCATGGGTGACATTGTAATCACTATGATAATTTGTAGTTCAAATAGTATAAACTACTACAATTTCTAAAGCAACTGGAAAAGAAAAATACAAAAAAAAAAAAAAAAAAAGTATTGTTTATTGCTATATATAAATAAAGGAATAAAAAGTTTTGATTACTGCTCAAGTACCTGGATCTTGTGATCTTTCAACAAAGGATGGTCAAAAGCCAATTGTTTATTGATATCGACACAGTCAACAATATATCCAAACTCCGTCTATAAGTTCAAAGATAAACAAGCTCTCTTATAACATGAAAACAAGTTCTATAACACAGGATAAACAAGTTCTCTTATAATGTGAAAACAAGGTCTATAACACGTTATATATGAAATTTAAAAACTTAAAACAAACAATAATAATAAGAGTTCCATGATTTAGACAATATCTAAAAAATATGTGATTGTGAACCTCAAGAAAGATAATTGAGAAGGCAAACAAATAATATCAATTTTAATATTACTAGACTTTTCTCATAGCTTTTTATGGTATTAAAGCTACTTCAAAGATATGTGGTAGTTAGAATTGGTCCCATCTTAGGGAATTTTTTTTTTAATCCCCATGTCTATGATAAATGTTTCGTTAGGATAAAATATTGAATAATTATGTTTGAATAATAAAATTTTAACATTTAAGAATTTGAAAACAACAAACTTAATAACTTTAACTTTTTTTTATGTGTTTATTTGGGAACATATTATTTAGCTTTTTGTTAAACATATGCTAAAGTATAATTTTACTCTAAAAAAGTAAAGAAAAAAAAGTAATAAAAATAAAATTTTAAAAAGTTAATACACATAGGAGCTAAAAAGCAAAAAAATAGCTTATAAGCCCAAACACAAACAAAATTATTTCCTTAAAAATGTCTTGGAACAACAAAGGTCTACGTTTGAAGGATTATGGTTGGGTTCCCCAAGAACTAAGTTATTTTGTTTGAGTGTCTTTAAAAGCATGTGTGTAATAAACAGTATTAGCTTCCTGTTATTCAACTATAGTACTTCAATGAGTATCAATCATATACTTACCCTTACCATGATCCTTCTCAAATATATGACACGGCTAAAATGGAAGCTTTTAAAGCAACTTTGGGAGACTCATATTCTAGAAGTAGAAGACATAGGGTTTCATGGGTATTCAATAAACATCCAGAAGAGGGCTTCATTGAGGCACATGCTTTAGGTCACTTGCCATTATTACTCGATCGATATGAGCAAGCTAAGGTATATGACAAGATGCTTTGAAACCATGCACTGCACTACCTAAATAGTTACTAAACGGTGGGGGGAAAATGGTTTTACAGCCCAAAAACTCGAATAAGTTGTGTATTCCAAAGACAAATACCATGTTCATGTGTGGAGAGTTTCATTAATCCACAACAAAAAATATGCGATCACATCAGCCTATCATTTGGCTTTCACTCAAAATCGATCTTTAACCCACCAATTTGAATGTTCAGATAACTGCGAAAAGTGAGGATTGTGGAAAGATATTTGGTATTCCAAGGTCTCAAATTAGATTAAGGTGCTAATCTGGAGGGCTTGCGAGTCTACCTCTGCCAACAAAACTCGCATTGGCTTCAAGGCTTGTGGTCAAGAATGTTTCCAACCATATTTGTGGCAGGGACTAATATGGACGATGCTGATTAATTCTTTGCCTGCATTTGGTTTATTTGGTTTCAAAGAACTGAGCTTGGGCTAAGGGATCCTTACTGAGCCCACCAATGTGTTCTCAATGGCTTAGAATCTAGTGGACGAGTATAAAGCCCATTAAGCTAATGGAACAGGGTCTTGCTCAAGCCTAGAGGTGTGAGACTTCCTACGAGAGGAGGGAGGAATCATTCCGTATGAATGAATAATTTCTTTGCATTTCTAGGTTGAGCCCGCACCAATCACTAAGTACTGAAAATTTGTGCTCTTAGATAAGGTATTATTAAACTTTCAAGAATTAAAAGTTAAAAGAACTTATGAAAGTTTATCCAAAAAAAAAAAAGAACTTATGAAATAATGCAATCTCAAATATGTAACACTTGATTACATTTTTTTCCCCCTTGAAGCAAATCATATCATATTAAATATATGATAAAAGAAACCTAGAGGGTACCAAGATGAAAAATCTTAAATGTAAGGGAAAAAAAAAACGCAAAGTTTAAGGGGTCAAACACATAATTCAATCAAAATTAAATATAAATTTACTATTTTCATTAAGTCTCAATTCTTCCGATTAAATCAATGTTTGTTATTAATCTCAAACTTAATCAAAGTCTTTTGCCCTTTTCTTTTTCTTTTTTTAGCCTTTTTAGTCTTTCTATCTTTTTTCCCCTTACAATAAAGAGGGGAGTGGAAATCAAACTCAAATTATTCTTTTATGGGAGAATTGGATAATAACACTTAATCTCAATACTCTAGAGCATTTT
The DNA here is from genome assembly GCF_002906115.3 of Quercus suber. Lineage (NCBI taxonomy): Eukaryota > Viridiplantae > Streptophyta > Magnoliopsida > Fagales > Fagaceae > Quercus > Quercus suber. Next base: position 801,665 of record NW_027069479.1, read on the forward strand.
ATCTTACTCAAATGAACAATCAATTGATAATAATAATTAACAATAAGAAGAAAAAATAATTTCTAAATGGAATGTTTAAATATCATTGCACCGAATATGCTTGAATTATTATAGCATTACAACATATAAAAATTCAAAACAAACATGAGTTTGAGTTAGTCTAAAACCTGAATACTTTTAACAGGAGGTTTGTTTATGAGCTTTAGTTGTCTTTCCAACCCCAATTCCTCTTCTTTGGATGTAATTTGGGTTCCATTCACTTGATAGTTGCTTGTCAAAAAGAGACACAAAACAAAAATTAGGATCATTCTTTCAAAATCCATTGTCTCGCTAATTTGATGTTAGTATGCTAGATTACTGTATTTGGAGACTATTTATAGAGGAGTTGTGGTAAGGTGAAGATAAGGACAACATCTTATTACCTTATTATGAAACGCCAACCACGTTTGTTTATTATTATTATTATATTTTATTTATATAACTTGATAGTTGGTAGAGGAAGGAATTTAAATTCTGAACATCTTTGTTGGAAATGCTAAAGGCTATTCATAAAGGAGTGATAGTGAGGTGAAGATAAGTATAAGGTCTCATTATGGAAAGCCAACAAAATTTGTGCATTGTTGTTATTGCATGTTATTATTGTTTTACTTATTTATATAACTTGATAATTGGGATTACGATGAATTTGAATTCTGTACATTTCTATTAGAAATACCAACCCAAGTCTATTTATTTATTTATTTAAAACGTTTTGTTATACGGTTACAAAAAGTCAAAGAGGCTCTTGGCACAAACCAAGGACCAAATGAAAAGGGAAAGATGAATTGATTTACTATCTTTTAGGAATTATTTGCTTATGGTTTGCATGTGTTTGAACTTTGAACTCGGTGAGGGTTTACACTGGTTGAGGACACTTTTGACACAATGAAAGGTCCATAAGACACGAATATGGCTCATGAAATTCAGCCCAAGAAATGGCAAAGTTCACATACTATTAAAGCCTACATCCCATAAATTTGGTCCTTGGAATCAAGTTAAGCTAGGCCCACAAAATTAACCCAGAAATGCCATTGACATGTCCACATTCAAGCATGTGGAGGTTGCTGAGTTAAGCCCACACGTAAACAGACTAAAAATCACTAATATGGGCAATAAAATCTTAAGGCCTATTGATGAGATTGGCTAGCTTGGTTCCACAAAACTCGTCACTTCTCAAGCCGAGTCCCACAGATAAATAGATTGATGAGCCCACCCTTAATTCTAGATTCACTGGCCAAACCAAACCAGCTAAGGTCCAGCAAGTTTCAGAGAAAATAGAGATATATTTCTTTCGTCAAAAAGTTCTAACAAAATGCTTCTATCTGAAACTATTTAGAAATATGCTTTTATTTTAAAACTTGATTTGGCGAAAATTGAGTTGCTTGAAAAAAACTGCATGAAACTCAAGTTCCATGCATTTTTTTTAATTTTAATTTTTTTTAAGTTTGATTGCCTATAACTCAATTTTTTAAAAATCAAGTTTCAATGAAAAACTCGATTTTTAGAAAACGAGTTTAAAATAAGGACATATCCCTAAATAATTTCAGATATGGGTTATTTTGCTAAAACTTTTGCACGAAAGGGATATATCCCCATTTTGGCCAACAAGTTTCCCCCTCATTCAGCAAGTTTTCCGATAATTCCAAAAAATCAATGAGATAAAGGGGAAGCTGAAACAATGAAGGAGACCTGAAATGGCTTAGATATATGCAGAAAAATGCTATTGCAGTCATGTATGGGCCATTCATCCACAAAACCAAAGGGAGAATCCCTGTGAGATATATGGGTGTTCCACTTCTATGTAGCAAGTTAAGCATAAAGGATTGCCGACAAAAGTATCACATTGAGCCTTGAAGTTTCAAAATGTAACAAATTAAACCCATAGCTTATATTAAATCTCAAATACAATGCCATTAGACTTAAAAAAGTTGAGGTTTAAATTGATTACTTTTTTTTTTTTTTTTTTAATTTCAGTATTTTGTATGTTACTTTTGAGATTATAGAGTTTAATTTGCTACAGTCTTAAACTATAGAGTTTAAAATATAATTTTCACTTGTATTTTTCAGCAATTTCTATGTTGTCTAAACTCATATGAAGTAACTGTTGAGTAATATGGGCTGTCTTTTTAACTATCTGTTGATGAATCTACCTTAGATCTGCTTCCCTTCTCAAAATTGCCCAACTTCAAATCTTCAAGCCCATGGACTAAAAAAAGTCATAATTGCATTTTTACAAAATTTGGATTAGATTTTTGGTTAAATTTCATTAGTTATTTTTGAGGTTTGGGTTAATGCCAAGCATGTTCAAAATGTTTTAAAACTAACCAACTTGGTCTAGTACAATTCAGTCCCTAAATGTAAATGGTGTCAAGGACGTTACTTACTCTCTAACTCTTTCTTCTCTCTTATCTCTCATCCCCCTCTCATGCATCTTAGACCAAAAAAATAAAACGAGTAATGCTAAGAACACACAAAGTCTCAGAACTTTGTCAAAACTTGTCACGTGACGAGTTGTGAGTAGTGGAGGTCAAATGGTAGGTATACAAGAAGTGATACAATTACAAGAAAAAAAAAAGAAAAAAAAAGAAATGAATCTTCATTTTTTTCGACATTAACATTTTATGAAAAATGAATCATTTACCAAAAAAAAAACAAAAATTCTAGTTAACCATATTATTTTTCTATGTTTGATAGCAACCTTAAAATGAGTTAAAAAACCATCTTTTGAATTTGGCAAGAGATAGAGTTGTTTTCTAAAAAATTTAGTGGAAAGCGACTCTATCTTACATCAAGCTAAATAAGGGAAATCAAAAGATAGTTTTTTTTTTTTTTTTTCCTTACCCTTTTTTTTACTTTTTTTTTTTACTTTTTTTTTTTTATGATACTATCATATAGTTTTTTTTTTTTTTTTTCCTTACCCTTTTTTTTACTTTTTTTTTTTACTTTTTTTTTTTTATGATACTATCAAATACGAGAAAACGTAGAAAACTATCTTCACTTAAGGTTCTCCATCAAAACAAACATAATTTATTCTCCTTTATTTTTGTATTTTTCTTTTTTTAGGAAACGAACACACACACAAATGGAGAGGGAACAAGGTTCTAACACAAAAGCATATCATAAACTCTACTCAAAAGTCAAAGTAATGTTTAAGGAATGGTAGGATAAGTTATACTACATACAACATGCTTTCTTATACACATAAAATATTTCTTTGGTATAGAAGATAAATTTTTTTCAAAAGACCAAAACCCCCATACTATATATAAAACACATTTAAATTTAGGTATATATAAAATTTGGAACACATGAAATGTTAAAATTATTTTTTTTTTTATTTTTTTATACAAGATAAAATTATACTCTAACATAATCTATGTGTATATGTATATGAAGATTTATCCTAGATACTTGAACCCTGACTCTTACCCCCCATACTCTACAAACACTTATATTACGAAGTGACTATCACGCCATGGGTACGCAGTGGTAAAAAAAAAAAAAAAAAAACTTTAAACCCATTTGGTTGAGCTATTATAAATAAAACTCTAGTAGCGGAACTGCTCTAGGTTCAATAATTATGATTGGGCGTTACTTGCAATATTTTATATAAATAATGCAATGTTGCAATTTAATTTATCTCATTTCTTTTCCCTTTTGTGTGTGTTTGTTTCTCAAAAAAAAAAAAAAACTTTTCTATTGGAAGGAAATTTTTTTTAAAAAAATTTTCTATAAACATCAATAAAATTAATTATTAAGTTGATACCATAAGGAGACAATTATCTTTCCATGCAAATTAAAAAAAAAAATTGGTAAAAAAAAATGAATAATAATGGTGAATGCAATTATTGTTGGGTTGGGTTAATGCATGCCCTTAAAAAGCTTTTATAGAAAATTAAAAAAGCTGTTAAAAAAGTTAAGGTTTGGCTTACTTCCAATACATAACTTTTTTAACTGGAATCTTTATTTATTTTAATGAAAAACTGCCACATCACTCGCTAACTAAATAAAAATGGGAGATTAAAATTCACTACTACTTGTCATTGTTTATTTAAAATAAAAAGAGACCTTGAGTTAAAAAAAGTACTAGAAATAAGTCAAACCTAAAAAGTTAATCACTTTTTTTATTTTGCCGTAAAAAGTTTCATAAAATAGGTTATTAATATATACCCTAAGGGCATAAAAAAGTAAAACCCATTATTGTTAAATAAAAAATTTTGAAGTCTATGATAAAAATTTAAAAAGCTAATCATTGTAATCCTTTTTACTTTAGTTTTTTCCAATCTGTAGAGATCCAGACTACCAGCCTAAGCTTGTTGAAATTTGCCAAGATCTCTTCGAGATCCGATTATTAGATCTAGCAAAAACCAGTACATTTCAATAAAATCCAGTCGATTTCTATAAAATCCGGTGACGATTTGCACATTCCGAAACAAATCAAGACCCGACCAGAAACCGATGACATCCGACCACCCAAACCGCTACCTTTAGCGGGTCGGTGGCAAGTCTAGGTATAAGAGACTCAAAGTGATTGTGTCAATTCCGAGTTGGGCACAAATTAACCCGACCCTGACCAACCCGTTGATAGGCTTAGAACACACTACTCCACTAATACACGCTTCGCTTTTGTAAGACACGTAGACACTTTTATAAGGCATGGTGATTAATGATTATGCAGCTACTCTACACACGTGGGAACTCCTTGGTTCCTATTTATACTTGCTGAAGGTTGATTACGTAACCGACATTGAACTTCTAGCTTCATTTATTTAATTTCTGTCAGTACACTCTTTTCTTATTTCTTTCACAAGGCAACTTCTAGAACTCAGGGAAGTTTCTTGAGGAAGTATGAGAAATGTTTTGTAGATATTTCCAGAGTGGGCAAGAGAGAGAAAATCATGGCATATGAGAGAGATTTTTCTAGAAGGAAAGAGATTGTTGGTTTCTAACTTGGTAATTCATGACTATTGTAGGGACTCAGTTTTAGAAAAGTTCCCCAACAATACATTTTTAGAGAGTGGACCGAAAGTTTAGCCCCTAACAGACTAGCAACGGAATACAAATCACTTCTTTTTCATTGAAGGGGAGTGAGCCCAGTTTACAGCTGAGGGTGGCTCCTCGGCACCCGTCCGAGGAGGCCCCTCTCCCTGAAACTAACACTACCTCTAAGTTCCTCTATGTCACTCCCTTCCATCCCCCCAAAAGTTCCCCCTTAATTCCTTTGTCCCTCTTCTTATATCCTGCTTTTTTCTCTTATCTTCTCCTTCCTTCTGTTGATCATCCATTGGCCTCCGCTCTGACCCTCTGTCCCATTAGAGGTCTTATCCGTACTCAAGTGGCTCACCATGATCGATGTTGCCCTGCTAAGGGGTTACATCCCCATTAATGCGGTCAGGGGGGTTAGGTGAGCGCATTCAATGCGGAGGTGACTGCTCACCTAAGGCTTGCTTCTTCGCCGTGCTCCTGTCGCCGACGCGCGGCACTGGGTTCTCTCCTCCTCGGATATTAAGGATTCCTTTGGTGGGGTGGTCCTCGTGTTTTTGCGAGGTCTCGGACGCCCGTGGACAGGGTCATCCTCGGATATTCTCATCGGAGGTTGGTCTTCGCGCTTTCATCCTTGGACCCATCTAGCATCCTCGGCGTGGGCCATTTGGACCTGGTTTAGAGTGGGCCAAGGCTACCCGATTTTCTGGCCCCACAACTATATATAAAGGTCAATGTACTTTTGTAACTCGAATAATTTTTTAAATATTTTCTATCAGAGTATAATAAAATGGTTCTTCCTTCTTTTACATTCACGATGAGCCTATCATGAATGTAGTAAGTGGAATCTGTCATAATTGTTTGAGAAGAAAATATTATTCACCATGTTTCGAAAGTATTTAAAAATTACTAGCTCAAAATTTTTAAAATACTCCTTGAAGTTTAAGCTACAACAATGGATCAAGCGGCAGTTTCTTTTGCCAGGGACGTGGGTGTATCATGTATGGAAAGCCACATAAACTTGAAAGCGATTCTAATTAAGTTGGTGAGCATAGCCCTGCAAGGTACTACAGAGGCTGCCTCATCTATCACGCATTTGATTTCAAGTATTATATCCAATTCAAAGTATTCAGATTTGCTACGTCTCGTATTAAGAAGAGATTTGTTTCCTCAAAAAAAATAGTACTATCTCCATTAAGAATGAAATAGACAGTAATTATAGATTCAAAATACCACTTAAATGTGTAATAAATTAAAAAAGAAAAAAAAAAGAAAAAAAAAAAAGGAAAAGGTATTCACATTCAAAGATTGGATTTAAGTTGAGCAAATAACATACAAAAGCTTACATTATCCGATTGTATCCGTACATAAACACTATAAAAATGAAATTTCATTGACACCAATTGTTATTAATTTTAGTGGAGAAAAAAAAGACTAATAATCTATATGAAATTAAGCTCATTTAAAAATCGAGTCACATTTACAGCACCAAAGATATCCAGAATACAAATTTGTACTCATACAACTCATTAGGAAGATAGTTCAAAGAATGCTATTTGAAAGTTTGAAAAATGTCATGTTTCAAATTATTTTTATAATCAAATTTTTTTTTTAAAAATTTTTTTTATACAAGATGGAAATTCTACTCTATCTTAATCTAAATATATATGTGTGTGTGTTTCCATCCTAAAGACGTGAACCTTAATCCTTATCTCTCACACTCTATAATCACTTATATTTTTATAATCAAAATATGAGTTTAGATTATTATTATTTTTTTTTAAAACTGTCTTGGTTCAACAAACAGAAATTACTCTTCTTACAGATCTTAGCTCTTTTTATATTGTTAATAAATAAAATATAATAAATAGACAATAGAAATAGAAATAGAAATAGATTTGGAAAGTTTTGGTGTGCTAATGGGCTTTGTTATTAGTTTGTGAATTCGTTTGGACTTGGATTCCCTTTTATGAATTTAATTTTGGGTTTTTGAGTGGGCTGATGGTATAATTTTATTCTGGACTTGTACTCTTGAGTTGGGTTTAATGAAGGATTTTCGGACTGGATCATGTAAGTTTTGGGTTACAATTAGGCGTTGGGTTCCAAAATATATGCTCCCTTTCATCGACTCAAAGGTAAGAATATTTCCAAGAACGTGGGTGAGTGAGGAGTCTCATTTGAAAGTGATCCTAAGTTGGTGTGCATGGCCTGCATGGCCCTGCAAGATACGTATTACGTACAGACGATGCCTCATCCAAACACTACTCTTTTTTTCTTTTCTTTTTTTTTCCCCTTCCTTTGAACGTAACTAGTTTAATTGATCAATAAAATTGGGCAGACTTCCCATCCAAACAAATAATAATAATAATAATAATAATAATAATAATAAAATAAATAGTACTGTGGTCTATAATATTAAAACCTAGTAAATCAATATTAGATAACCCCTGTATCACTATCAACTTTTCAAGCATGATTGTCAAATAAAAATAAAATAAAAATTGAAACAAAAAGCAAATACCTAGTCTAGATATGTGTTGAAATAAAACAACGAAGCTAAATTTACTGACACAATCACATCGTGTAGCTAAAATAACAAGTGCAAAAATCTAATATACTTAAATTGAAAAAACCTATAAAATAAAATCCAATCAAGTAAAAGAAGTAGAGTCCATACCTTGGAGTTTAAGGTGCATGAAAATTTAGAGGAAAAATGTGAAGTTGTGCACATATATGTGCATTTGTGAAAATCAAAACTGAGAGATTTTCTATATACCATCAATGAAGCAACCAAAGTCCAAAATAGCTTCCATATATACAAAGGAGACCGGATTAAAATAATTTCTATATGTTTGAGAAGGATTAGATTAAGATATCCAAGAACTTCAAATTTAATTCAAGTCCCTAATCCTTTTTTTTTCTTATCTTTTCTTAGTTCCTTTGAGAAGAAAGGATAAGGAGCATGGACATTTTAATAATCTAACAAATACAAAAAAAAAAAAAAAAAAAAAAAAAAATTCTATGCTTGCTTTTATGTTGTCTGCCAGTGGCTCACAGAGTCACAGTAACTGTTGACACCATCAATCCATACTCTCAGTACTAAAACAACTTTGAATTTCCTTATAACTATATTAAAATATCACTAAGGCGATATGTAAAATATAAAAAGGGAACATTAATTCTGCCATAGTAGCGAGTAGCGACCATGAATATAGATTACATGAGATATTGAAAAAACATACATCATTCTCATTTAACACTCCACAAGATTCCGATTCATATAACACTACAACTCTATAAGCTGTATTATTATGTATTATATTCTCTGAAGTGTAATTAGTTGTATCTTATTTTAACCATTGTGCAAGAGTAACTCTCAATTTTTCTCATCAACAACTCTAAGTGTTTTGACCATGCGAAATCTTGCAAGCTTAAGGTAAATAAGAGTTTGTTGCTCTTTTCCACTTCATTTCATTGCATTTTTTACTAATTAATATGTTTTGCTGAGTTTGTCATAGAAACTCTAATAGTTTTTGTTAAGTTTTAGACCCTTGGTTATTTAAATCTAGGTTAAACATTCATCACAGTAACAAATACAATGGAAAGTAAATAACACAAGAAGTAATGACTCAAGAAAACCAATGAAACAACTCATTTTATGGTTAAAAAACTTGGGAAAACTATCCCAAGAGAACAATCCACAAAATCAAGTTGGGATTTACAGTCAAGAATACCAATTTGTAGTAAATCTGACAAAGTTATCAAACTGGGCTCTGAACTCCATAGACTTCCTTGATCTGGATTTGTTCTCGCATGAACCACATGTTCATGCCTTGACCTTTATCTTTAGTACACTTGAGATATAGTTGAAGGCTTGGCTGCAACTTTACTCCAATGGTACTAGCAATATGGATTTAATCTCTGGTAGGTGCTTGATAAAGTTAGAAGGTACAAAACCTTATAGATCTCACAAGAATAACTCTCAAGACTTGAAAAATGTGTATTAAGATTTTCCTTTTATACCTAGTAATATTGGACTCAAACCTTAAAACATTTTCCCAAGCTGTTGGGCTTTAATTAAAATTCCGCAGATCGTAGTTCGATTGGTCAAGGCTTCTCTTCGATCGGTCAATCTTGACAGATTTTCAATTATTTTTCTGTAGCTTGTACGTTTTTGAATCTTGGTTTGTATTAACTTGAGCAATGTCTAAAACATTTCAAAGACACTAAGATCTTAAACTAGATATGTTTTTATTCTTGTCTTGCCAACATACAACAAATTTAGAACCTAGACATTTATGACTAAATATTTTGAACCTAACAGTTTCTTTTGGTTGATAAGCTTTATGTTTCTATTCTGGTAAAGCAGCATATAGTTAATTTGTTCTTTATTGTAAATACAATGTGTTTTAAAGTGTATTAATTCTATTTTCAAAATGATAAAATTTACGTATTTATCATTTATGAAAAAAAAAATACCAAACAAAAAAAAAATTGACAAGACTTGGCAATTCAATATGTTCAAAAATTTTGGGACTTCTAGTGTCTAAGATGTTGTACACCACAAATGAAGACATGATCTAACAAAGGGAGCTTAAGCAAGAAGGCTAAAGTATTTAAAGAATCGCTGGAAAACAACCCATCAACACATTGTGGACAAGCTCTCATGAACTCAATGACACAACCTAAGCTTGTCAATTTGAATCTCACTCACAAACATGCATATAGACAATTTAACTTTTTTCTTTCTTTCTTTCCTTGAAGAATTAAAACATTATCTTCAAAATGCAGAGCTTGGCCAAGCATGGCAAAGCATAGCTATTGCCATGACAAGAAGCTAATCAAATCCAAACACATCAAAAACATTACCATGACCTATTAAATCCTTTTTTTTTCCAAATAAATAAGGCCGTGACCTAAAAAGAATTAAATAACCCATATTTTGCCCCAAAGTCTGACCCATTGAAAGGAAAAGAAGAAATACTAACTGGAGTGGGAAATTTTCTTCTCCTTTGCATGGATTTATTTTCTTGAAGAACGACTCTTTTGCCATGAAAATCACTGCTTGATCTCAGGTCCTGAGATTTCTCTCACTCAACTTCTAGTTCCACATAAAAAATATGAATGACCAAAGCAAAGCGTTTTGCTTCACCAAAATGCAACTGGAACTAGTAGAAAGAAAGAAACGGTGCATTTCGGCTCACAGTGTATATAAGGGTCCTGGCACTTTTTATATAGTTAGTAGAAGTAGATAGCATCATCAACTGCATTAACAAGAGCAAACTAAGTAACTAACCCAATCTAGCTTTTAATATTAATCCATTGATTTTAATGTTTTCCTTACTAATATATCTTGAATTTTGATTAAGTTATGGTTTGGAAGATATACATATCGTAGCGGTGATTTCATTTTCACAATGCACATGATATAAATCTTTCGATTTTCAATAAAAATAAAAATGCAACACAAACATCGAGTCATTTCCTTTCCCTTTCTAATTGGCCACACAGTATAGTTGCACTATAATTGATTGGATATCAAGGATGATGAGATTATATTGCAATAATTTTTAATCTAGTACTCTATATTATAAACTAAATCTAGTAGCCAAATCATAACTGAGAGTAAGAATATTATTTCCATTATGTGACTCCACTAGAAAATTCCCAAATTAGATAGGATTTTGGAAAATTTTATGGACTACTTGCCCTAGTTGAAGGTACATCTACCAAGTAAAGCGTGTACCTTCATCTACTCATATTTGTTTTTGTAGGTGCCCGAGGATTGAGGAAGAATTAGTAGGGCCGAAATACTGGGCTAAGACCCGAAGAGGAATAGGAAAGGTTGGGACATTAGTTTGGATGCGATATTGAACACAGGCCGAGGAGCAATGATGCCCAAGGAGGAGACGGATTCGCCGAAGCATCCTACAGCGTTCTACAAAGTGGGCAGCAAGCTGAAGAAGGAAGAAGTCAGTGGCAGACAAGAAACCTTCGTGCTAGAGCTGCCTATCACATCCACATTAATGATATACACCAGCTTTATCAGCCGCATTAATAAGGAAGTGACCTGAACGGTGCTGGCACAGCTACGCCGGCTACTGCCGCCGCCTACTTCAGACACAACAGGAGAAAGGTGTCGGAAGGGAAGAAGATCAAGTAGAGATGGATGGAGGAGATACGATGGGAGGACCTATATAAAGGGGAGAGTGAGTGAGAGAGGGGGACTCCATTCGGAAAATCTGACCTCTTGAGAAGTTCTTGTGTAAAGTTTTTCATTCATCTAGTTCTGAATATAAACTGGACCTCTCCAAAAATCATTCTCGGGCAGAACCAAAGCTTATTGTTCTATCTCATCTCTTACAAATTCTATTGGTTTGAGCCAAGCTTGACAAGTTCAGTCCATTACCTTACGTGGGTTGGCCTTCACATTTTTGGCCCTTACAGTTTTTGTGTTTGTCCACTACATAATATATATATATATATATCCTTTTTAATAAATTCGATAAAAGTTGAACTAGTGATATCCATTTTGCTATAATTGTTCTTTATTATTAAAACAAGATATCAACAGATTTCTTTTTTGTCATAATTCAATCATAATTCTTTTATTCAATAATATATAAAAAAAAATCATTTTATCAATTGAGCTGATTATGAATAATAATACACTTGAGTTTCAATTATGAACCAAAAAATTATTGAAGTGCATAAGATTTGGAATAAAAACGTAAAGCATTTTATCAATTACTTTAATTTTAAATTAGATTATATGAGTGGCTTATGGTATTTGACGCATGTAACTTGTTCTCAATTTCAATATTTAGTAAAAAGAAGTAAAAAAATTCTAAACCCAAAAAAATGCCAACACCAACAACAATTAAATTTAGTTCCAAAACTTTTAAATTAATTGTGGATTATTGATAGATTAATCAAGATTGGCCACATGATTTTTTTTTTTTTTTTTTTGGTCATTCTATCATTATCAAATCATATTATATGTCACATTGATCCTATGTTATTTGTTTCCTCAACTTGAATAAACTAACTCTTCAAATCATATTAGTGTATCATTCACTCTTGCATGCACATGACCAACCATCTCAAACACTCTCACATATCTTTTGATCAATGAGACCATCTTTATTTATTTTATTTATTAAAAAAAAACATATATAAGATGTTAAAAATGTTCTTTGTTAAAAATAATAATAAAAATGTTAATGCCCGGATACTTATCAAACCAACAATGAATTAATAATTGTTCAGATCCAACCTAATTTTATTGATCCACTTGATGCAAATCACAGATCAAGGCACCCTCATGCCCCATGCCTCACTATAGTGCTAGTGGTTTATAATTGACCAAGTTTCTAAAATTAAAAAAATTTTGAAAAAAAAAAGAGAAAAAAAGAAAAAGAAATTTGGACCATGGAATGAAAATTGCATCATGAATTAGGATAATATTAATTACCGTGTTTAAAAAAGAAAATCTACTATATTAGAATGAGTTTATTTTTATTGACTTATTTGGTTAAAAAAATATAAAATACAATTGTATAAGAAGTAGAAGAAAAAAAAAGTGAACCTCTAAGAGGTTATATATGACTTTTTCAAAAAGGGGTTATGCATAAGCTAATGGTGAAAAATAGTTAAGATTTTAAATTAAAGTTAAAAAGAATACTTATAATAATTCAAAGAATGCTGTAGGGTTAAGGGCCCAATTTGTATATTGGGCCTTGGGCTCTATCCGAGAGCGTGGTGATCGAGGACAAATAAATGGTAGTAAATGGTCAAGTTTAGAATCTTAGGAATGAGGTACGAATGGGAAGGTGATCCGAGGAGGAATGTCCCTCGGATAAGCTAAACACAACTAAATATATATCTTGATAATCAAGGTGATCTTTCAAGAAGCTCCAGTGATAAGGACGTGCATCATAGATGTACAAGAGGGATGAGAACTCAAAAATATCTAAGGGAAAGCTACTACCACAGCATTGAATGCTCTGTAGCTAACTCTTTGGCCGCATTTATGTGGAGAAGACCCCTGAATAATGCTGTCTTGACTATCCCAACTCATAGAGGCTAAGGAGGGTGTCTAATGGTACAAGCACTCAAGTAGTAGCTTAGATGATTAGCAAGTGGAGGGCCATGATTGTCTAAAGAAAGCTATATAACGTAAGAGATCCTAAGAGAAAAAGGGATCGGAAAAAAAAAAAAAAAAGAAACACCGTAGCAATCAAGAACCAAACTTGTAACCATACTTAAGAAGAATATATAAGAACAGTCTCCTCAGACTTTGCCGAGGACTTTATTTTAGTTGGAACTTGTTTATTTTTACTCTTTTGTCATCAAGACCTACCTAATTCGTTGTTTGGTTAACTAAGGCCCAGTTTTCTAACTCATTCTCTACAAATTCATTGTTTTGGGCTTTTGGGCCTAAGTTCATCCATACTTTGGGCTAGGAACTCAAATCTGGTCCTTACAAATGCTATTTGAAAGCTTGAACAGATTAATTTTATGAACAAATTATGAGTTTAGATTATTTAGTTTTTCTAAACTGTTTTGGCTCAACAAACTAAAATTACTGTACCTACAACTTTTAGCTCTTTTATATAGTTAATATAAAAATAAATAAAATAAAAAAATAGATAACAGAAATAATTAATAAATAAATAAATAAAATATAATAAATAGATTTTTTTTTTTATAGAGAGTTTCAACTTATGGCGTCCGCTCCTAATAAATTAGTGGTGTGTAAAAACAATTCTACTATATTAGAATGAGTTTTACTTTTATGACTTATTTGGTTAAAATATCTAAAAATACAATTGTATAAGAATTAGGGGAAAAAAAAAAAAGTGAACCTCTAAAAGGTTATATATGAATTTTTTTAAAAAGGGTTATGCATAAGCTAATGGTGAAAATATGTTAAGATTTTAAATTAAAAGTTAAAAAGAATGCTCTTAATAATTCAAAGAATGCTATTTGAAAGCTTGAACAGATTAATTTTATGAACAAATTATGAGTTTAGATTTTAGTTTTTCTAAACTGTTTTGGCTCAACAAACTAAAATTACTATACCTATAGCTTTTAGCTCTTTTTATATAGTTAATAAATAAATAAATAAAATATGATAAATAGATAATTTTTTATTTTTTATTTTTTTATATAGAGAGTTTTAACCTATGGCATCCGCTCCTAATGATAGTTTTTTATCGTCAGACCAAGATACTAATTGATTTTCAGTGTAGGTGAAGATTGAACTCTAGATCTCTTATTCAATCATCAAAGACTGTATCAGTTAAACTAACTGGAACTTATATAATAAATAGACTAGATTAGAAATAGAAATAGATTTGGAAAGTTTTGTGTGTGCTAATGGCTTTATTATTGGTTTGTGAATTCGATTTGGCTTGGATTCCTTTTATGAATTTATTTTTGGGTTTTTGGATAGGGCTGATGGTATAATTTTATTCTGGAGCTTTGGCTTGAGTTGTGTTTATGAAAGGTTTTCAAACTGGATCCATGTAAAGTTTTGGGTACAATTGAACGTTGGGTTTTAAAATGGCTTCCTTCCCCATACTAGACTATAAAAACTAGTAAAACTTGACGTATTTTTATTTTTGCTGAATAGTAAAACTTGATGTATTTAATAATCAATTTTGACATTTTGTCTCCAAACATTTGTTTAAAACTAAAACCATCATTGTGCAAGTAAATGCCTTTTACTGTTTCTTTCCTTAAGTTAGGCATCATAAATTTTAAATTCATTTCATATTAAAAATAATAATAATAATTTCAAATTTGTAGCATTTGTTTAAAACTAAAACCATCATTGTGCAAGTAAATGCCTTCTACTGTTTCTTTCCTTAAGTTAGGCATCATAAATTTTAAATTCATTTCATATTAAAAATAATAATAATAATTTCAAATTTGTCATGCGTACACTGTATAAGTAATAGGAGTAACACAAAACGACATCGTTTGGCTAATTGGGAAATCAAGACTTGTAAAGCTATAAGACGAAGATAATATTTCTCTCTTTCCTTTTATTGTTTTTTTTTTTATTAAAACCATAGATGCTTGTTTAATCAGAATGTCAAGAATGAAGATGCTTATCAGGTATGATTCGTGTGTCACATGCATTTAGTGATTCACAAAACATTTTGTGTGTCACATGCATTAGTGATTCACGAAACAGGTTGCTACCATATACTTCAAATTAATCACCACCTAGCCTTTATTCTTTTCTTTGATTTTTTTTTTCTTTTTTTCAATTTCAATTTTCATAATATAAGGTATTCATGGGTCTTGGAAAGAGAGGCATGAACCCTGACCTAACAGATATACAAGATCATTCTTATACTTCCATGAAGACTAATGTCTCTGCATTGTATTGAAAAAAGAATGCAAGTTAAAGAATACCTTGTAGTGAGATACATCGTGTTTAAGTCTGCCAAAACAAGGTGGCGTAAGGACTTTATGTTATACGCAGGGTCTTCTCGTATATAGCACTCAAGTACGTATGCTAGGAATGTTGAGTCAAGCATCTGACCATCATGAGCATTCTGAATTTTATCACGCATGTCAGGGCCCTTGCATTTTGTGATCTTCCAAAGATTGTCTCCCTTGCAACAGATCGCACAGACTAACCATGGACAAGAATCATGCTCATAACTCACCATAAGCCTCTCTTAGACTGAATTCTCAGTTTTGAAGCTAAAATTCTCCCCACAGCGTACCAAGTCAACGCATGTTGCATCGCCAATTTAGTCGGAAATACCATCCCTTTCATTGGCTACTCTCTAGGCTGCCAACTTGATACTGCCGTTTGCATAACCGATAATGGATTAAACATATTATCCCAAGTTTTTTGTAAATCATTCTAGCGTAGGATCGGGACCAAAGCATGTGTCTCTATTCTCTTCTGCAAGCACCTCTTCGACACCATCAAAATCCTCATGTTTACCCATGGTATCTAGGAGCTCCTTGAACTCATTCCTAGTAACATTAATATGAGTTGCATCATCACCGAGTTCATGATCATCTTCATTTTTGGATGTGCCCTCATGCACCTAATCACAAGATAAATGCTCTCCTTCATGCACTTCCTGGTGGCCTTCCTCCTCCTCAATCGAGTTCACATGCGAAAATGTCTGGCACAGTT
Organism: Quercus suber; assembly: GCF_002906115.3. Taxonomy (NCBI): domain Eukaryota; kingdom Viridiplantae; phylum Streptophyta; class Magnoliopsida; order Fagales; family Fagaceae; genus Quercus; species Quercus suber. Next base: position 817,857 of record NW_027069479.1, read on the forward strand.
CACCGCCATACCCATCTCTTGTGTTCTCTACACACCCTTGATAAGACTGTAACGGTATTAAGTTGATGTGCTCATCTCTAATTTCATCCAAAACGACATGTTATGAACCCTCTCCAGTCTCTACTATAGCAAGCTCAACAGTGACATAGAGATCCGAAGCAATGAATCCCTTTACTAGTATTTGTTTAACAAATTCCCAATCATCTTCACTTCGACGCCGCCCGATAGCTATATTGAATTGTAGAAAACTTTGGTGTCTACAACCCGTTAAGGTGCTCGATACACATTGGAAATGTTATGCCTAGAGTGGTCCAACCCCATCACCATCAATATTCTTCGTTGCAATTTCCTAAGACTTATCCCACACTTCACCTTAACACATTTATGGTTTTGGTTCAAGCCTTGGTATGACAACCCATGCAACTCATGATAATACGTCTCTCCATCTTAATACACATAAAAATAGTGAAAATCTATCACCGACCTATTCAAAGAAATATTGTAGTTGTCATAATTTATAACCAGTTAAATAAATTAGGTGTATGATAAAAGAATTTATATTTAAACTCAACCTCCTCGACTTCGTGTATACACATATAAATAATTGAATCTCGATCATACAAATAATTTATACACATAGACATATGTGCACTTAACCATATATATATATATATATATACATATATTTTATACACATATAAATAATTAAACTCAACCATTTTGACTTTATTTTACTAAGCTAATTTTTTGTTGAGTAATGAATTCATATTACTGTAAAAGTCAACAACGTATCATATTACCTCTATCTATCAACCACATGAGTTTTATACAATTAAGTCAAACGTGAATTATACTTGGCACTAATTGGGAATTCAACTAGCATTTATTAATATGTGGTGTGTGTGTGTGTATAAATCAGCAGTTGTACATAGTTATGCATGAGTGTGGGTGTACGTTTCACCTTGTAAATCAGCAGTTGTACATAGTTAATATTGCAAAATTCATTACATGAAATACACCCCATGCACAAGAATTTTATACGAACCAAATGCAAAGACAATTTGACTAAGCATTAACAATTACCTCTATGAACTGATCATAGTAGGGTTGATCCAAAGGTGGAAATGGACAACACATTGGTCTTGGATGGAGACACTCTCATTGAGAACACAAAAACTTGCAGATGGTGACCCAACTACTATAGTAAGGCTTCTGCTTCTTTAGAGGAAATAAAATGGGAATAGTTGATATTGAAAATGGTTAAGAGCTGGCGAGGGGTTAGATATTAAGAGGTACTCGAGTTCTTAAAATAAAAAATACTCGAGTTTAGAACTCTCGAGTACCATTCATTAGAACTCTCATGTGTCTTAGATTTAATTTGATTTTTTTTTTTAAATTTGAGTGGCGGTACAGTTGGCAATTGATGTGACATGGAATAATTTTTTATTGTTCATTTGACACATCATCTTGTTCCATCCAAGGAATAACGACAATGAATAAATTGACAACGGAATTGAAACGTTAGGGANCTCCTTGGATGTCGTTGGTGGTTGCCATCGCGAGAGTGAGCACCATGCAACTCTTTTGTCCAGGAAGTGATAACACGGCTTATAAATCGCAAAGAATGAGATCTCTTCCCATAGACGATGCCAGCTGATGATGCCAAAAAATCACTAGTGAGCCACACGATACTCGCACGCTCAGAATGTGACCTGCACAACATAAGAAAGGAGAAAAATCTTAACAGAGAGCACCAGTGTGGTGCCGGCCAAATACCTTCCGAAGGTCAAGTTAGAATCTTTTACAATTCCAGAGTGCTAGAAAGGGTTAATTATGAGTACCTCAATTTGTGAGGGTATTGGGGTTTTTATAGTAGTCGAAAGTTTACCTCTTTTACTCGGAGTCGAAGTCCTTTCCTTGTAGAAATCCTTTTTAGGAGTTCAAAACGTGATGGACAAGTCTTTTCCTTATAGAGAAGATCCTCATTAATGCGCGCAGCTTCTAGAATCCTTTTGCGTTATGATTCTATTTATCTTAAGTTTCTATGGTGTGCACCACAAGTATTTCCATCTAGGGATTCTGTCTGAGACATGGCGAATAGATCTGTCTAGGTTGCATCCATTGATGATGGATCCATCCTCAACAGGTCTTGCACACAACGGGCCAGTCCTTCATCGACCCATGGATGAGGAATCGTCTAGCCCACTTCACAAGGACCCGTCAACTTATATTTTTCCTCTTCATACATTATAGAATTTTGTTTTGCTAAGCATTGAATATTGTGGAACGGTGTGATCGTAGTTGGAAGAAATTACTTAAACTTGAAGCCGCCTAACAAAACAAATGCTCATACTACCAAAAGTCATAACTCTTGATAAAAAATTTATTTAAGAAAGTATATTTTAAATGACTCAAAAATTGTAGATTAATTTATACAGCTTTAAATTTTTATAGTCATTAAATTATATTAAGGCATTTAGGTATATGTTCAAATTATTTTTCTAAATTTAACTTCAAAATAAGAAAACCTTTTGAGTGGAAGGAATTTGATGGCTAAAAAATTAATGAGAAACATTATGGTGGTATTAGTGGATTTGGTCATTGTTATTCTAGCTGAAGTGAAAGCTAATGACCTTGCCTTTAGTTCTTTTGAGTCCTTTTCACTTCAAATCCCACATCCTTTTCCCTCTAAACTTGATCTTGCTCATGAAAAAAAAATTTCGTGCATTGAGGGACGGATTGAAAAATGCAAAAAAATGCCAAAAGGAAACTACTTTGATCAATGTATTTTAAGGAGTTTTCAACATTGCATTTACAAGCACAAAAATGAGAAGAACAGAATCTGTAAAATGGCTGTCATGGGACTTGATTTTTGCTACAAGGAGCATCACTCTGGGACAAAATTGGCATTTGCCCTTTTCGGGCAAAATAAGTAGCATTCTGCCCCATTTTCCAAACTAATTAGGGAAATGTCTCTCTTTTAAAACTCGACTTTCTCTAAATTGAGTTAAGACCTATAGTAACGTTTTAAGGACCTATAGTGACGTTTTGTAACTCGAGTTCCATGAATTTGAGTTATACGTAAAAAGATTACATATAACTCGATTTCATGGAGCTTGAGTTACAAACACTACTATAGGTCCTTAAAACGTCACTATAGATCCTTAAAAACGTCATTATAAGGCTTCAGAATTTTTTTTTTTTTTTTTTATAACTTGATTTTGAGTAAACCGAGTTTCAAAAGATAGGCATTTTCCTAATTAGTTTGGAAAAGAGAGTAGAATGCTACTTATTTTGCCCGAAAAGGGCAGAGGCCAATTTTGTCCCATCACTCTGTAAATACTCGTGTGGATTGTTTACTTGAATGGTTTATGGTTTGAAAACAATATTAAAAAACACTGAGACGTACAAGATCCTACTGCTAGCACCAATTTTATATGTGCTAAGTACTTTCCAATCTCTATCTCTCTTTATGACAAGGATGTATAGCATAAGAAATATATCTATGAGCAACCATTTTATTTTTATAGATCCAAATCACTTTTTATTTGAGTAATATAGTCACCAAATCACTCATATTAAAAAGAAAAAAAAATGATGTGTTGTATTATAAAAGACAATCATTGTACTCCTATAGAAGTTTCAGACAATAAAAAATCTGCCAAAATCATTAAATTCAAATATAAGAAAAATAAATATGTATTTTCCGTTTTAGAATTGTTGTGTGTAATTGCCGATTTGGACCAACAATTATCAAATAAAAATGGCTGTTGGCAGAAAATATTGGTGATTTACATGAAAACTCTAGGGATTGAAACAAGCTCATCTAAGGAATTATTTTTTATTTTATTTTTTGCAAATATATTAATGCAAAAAGTGATGCATACAATATTCTCAAAACATCTACAAATTGTGAATTGTCAAGAATATTTATTAGGATACTCTAAAGTACTCCGACTGTTCACTCCAAAGTCTTCATTAATGTTACCTTAAAGACCTCATACTTTACAGCCGACTTAATTAAGGATGAATTTTTCTCTATCTATGTTACTTAACTATCAATATTATCTATTGATTTTATCTTTTTCTTGATAAAGTTACAGGTTTCTTATAAAAAATAATAAATTACAACAATTTTAATTTTGAAGGAAATTTTCTCAGCTATGGACAACAATTTTTTTTTTTTTTTTGGAAATTGCAATCTACCTTTTTCTGATATTATTCTATTTATATTTTGATTTGATACCCATGTTTATCCCTCTAGTTTATTAGTGGTTTCAATTTGGTCCTTGTGTATCAAATATATATATATATATACACCATTCAAAACCTCCAAATGTACCCAATAAAACTTGCATAAATTTGCTAGGTGGCATGTTTTTCTATGTTGTGGCATCTCAGTGGTTGGCATGACATTAATCGAGTTGATATAGCAACATGCACGACTCCGAAGCTATCAAATTTAACAAGCCATGTGTTCTGTGCAATGTATGACCCATTAAGTTCAAGGTCTTTGGTCAAATTTTGGATTTGATTTGCTCACTAGTTTTTTTTTTTTTTAAGGGTTAATTACTATTAAGTCAGTGGCTTAACTTGGTCAAATCCAACTGAGAATATATCACCTAGCCTAATGATGCCGAAAAATCTTTAGTAAGCCACACAATACTCATGCGCTCAAAGCAAGTCCTACGAAACAAAAACAAGGAAAACCTTAGGAGAGTACCGGTGTGGTACCGGCTAAAAACCCTCCGAAGGTTAAGTTAGAGAACTTTTCACAACTCTAAATTGCTAGAGCTAGGTGTGAATTATGTGTACCTTGGTTTCCAAGGGCTTTGTGGTTTTTATAGTAGTGTAGAACCGACCGGGATCCAGAGTGGTTCCCATAGATTCCTTCGTAGACTTCTCTCATTACATAGTTTGCCTCTTCGAGGGCAACGCACCTTAGGTATGGTCGGGAGAAACCCCTTTTATATAGAACGTCTTTAACCAAAGTGAAGCGAGCTACTTGGACCTTCAACTTCCTTGCATCCTCCTTGCCATCTAGTAGCACGCCATTCTTGAGGTAGGAGGCTATTGGTGTCATCCAATAGTTCTTAGAACCTATCTCATACACACCAGTACTATCTATTAGCAATGAGACTTGAACGAAGGACAACACTTGATCGAAGATGAGTATGTGTTCTATTGAAGTAGCTTTAGCCAACCTATCGGCATGCTCATTCTCCTCCCTTGGGATTTGAACAAATTTTACTTGGAGGCTGCTAATTCAATCCTTCACCTGCTCGAGGTACTTCTTCATCCATTCATTCTTACACTCATTGTTGTCGTTAACCTGACTGGTTACAACTTGGGAATCGCAGTATACGACCACATTTTCAGCTTTTGCTGCTTTTGCCAGGTCTAGTCCCTCTATCAAGGCTTCATACTCTACTTCATTATTGGTCGTAGAAAAATACAAACGGACCATGCATTCGATCTTATATCCTTCCAAGGTGTGGAGCACTATACCAGCTCCACTTGCTTGCTTATTGGAGGATCCGTCTGTGTGGATACTCCACTGTGGGACCTCTTCTTCCCCCTGACCTTCCATGTGAGTGAATTCAGCGATGAAGTCAGCTACTACTTGTCCCTTTATAACCGTGCATGGCCAATACTGTATGTCGAACTCGCTTAACTCGACTGCCTACATTGCCATCTGTCCCGCAGCTTCGAGGTTACACATAGCTTTTTGCAAAGGCTTATCCATCAAGACGATTACAGTGTGTGCCTAGAAATACAGCTTGAGCTTTCACATCATAGTTACTAACGCGAAGGCTAGTTTTTCCATTTGGGGGTACCTCTCTTCTTCTCCTTGGAGCACTCAGCTTGTAAAGTATACGGGCCTCTGCACCTCTGACCAAAGCTACACTGACAGCGGCCAGGGAGACGACTAGGTATAGGAACAGTTTTTCCATTGGCTTAGATGGGCTAAGTAATGGTGGGGAAGAAAGATATGCCTTCAAATTTTCAAACTCCTGTTGGCATTCGTCTGTCCATTCAAATGATTTCCTTAATGCACGGAAGAAAGGTAGGCACTTATCCGTCACCCTTAAGGCGAATCTATTTAATGCTACTATCTTGCCATTCAGGCTCTATACTTCCTTGATCGTCTTTGGCAGAGCTAACTCTATTATAGCATGTATCTTCTCTGGATTGACCTCGATACCTTTTTGGGATACCATGAATCCCTGGAACTTTCCTGCCGTCACCCTGAACACACACTTGTTTAGATTCAACTTCATGTTGTACGACCGAAATGTGTCAAAGGTCTCTTGGAAGTCACTCAAATGGTCGTCCTCTCATATGCTTTTTAACAGCATGTCATCCACGTAAACTTGCACATTCCTTCCAATTTGGTGTGCAAACATTCTGTTCATTAATCTTTGGTACGTGGCACCTCGCTCTTAAGTCCGAATGACATTACTTTGTAGTAGAAAAGTCCTTGGTTGGTGACAAATGAAGTTTTCTCCTGGTCGGCTTCATCCAATTTGATCTAGTTGTAACCCGAGAATGCATCCATAAAGCTTAGCAGCTAGTTTCTTGCAGTTAAGTTTACCAAGGTGTAAATTCGTGGGAGCAGATAGCTGTCCTTGGGGCAAGCCCTGTTTAGGTTTGTGAAATCTACACACATCCTCCATTTTTTTTTCCGTTGGCTTTCTTAAGCATAACCACATTTGCCAGCTAGTCGGGGTAGTATACTTCTCGTATGAATTCTGCTTCTTGTAATTTTTTAACCTCTTCAGCTATGGATTTGTCCCGTTCCTATGCGAACACTCGCTTTTTCTACCAGACGAGAGAGAATGAAGGTGACACATTCAACCTGTGGACTATGACTAATGGATCAATTCCTGGCATGTCTTCATGACTCTAGGCGAATACATCCTGGTTTTCCCTTAGGAATGTTGTGAGTGCTTGAGGTACGTGCTAGCTGGCCATCAGCTACCATCAGCTGTTCTGCTACCATCAGCTGTTTCTGCTACCATCAGCTGTTCATCCACTGGTTCTGCTACCATCAGCTGTTCTTCAATGCATATGGTTTACAACCGTTCATCCATTTCCAGCATGGCTATGTAGCATTCGCGTGCTGCCACTTGATCCCCTCTTACTTCTCCTACTCCGTACTCGGTGGGAACTTGATAATTAGATGGTAGGTCGAGGTCACAGCTTTCCATGAATTCAAAGTAGGACAACCAAATATGGCGTTGTACGCAGATAAACAATCAACAATTAGGAAGGTGACATCCTTGGTGATCTACTGAGGGTAATCTCTGACTATCACTGGTAGGGTGATCGCTCCTAGGGGATGCACCCTTGTTCCTCCAAATCCTACGAGTGGTGCGTTGGTCAGAATCAACCGTTCTCTCTCTATTCTCATTTGCTAGAATGCCAAATAGTATAGGATATCAGCAAAGCTCCTGTTGTCCATAAGGACCCGGTGGGTGTTATAATCTCCTACACATATGCTGACTACAAGTGCATTATCGTGTGGATGATGGAGACAATGGGCATCTTCCTTCATGAATCCAATTACGTGGTTGTCGATTTATGCCATCTTTAGGGCGTACCCCGTCAGCTAGACGTTCTAAATCATCTGTAGGTATGTCTTGTATGTCTTCTTGGAAGAACTAGAAGCCGTACTGCCCCTTACAATCACCCTTATGTCTCCCAAAGGTGGCTTAGGGTGCTCGTTTTCTCTCCAAGCAGACAGTCCTTGGGACTGTTCTATCCCTTCCTTACTAACAAATCTTTGTACCTTCCCTTGCATGATGAGAGCTTCTATTTACAACTTCAAATCATGGCATTCGAACGTGTCGTGGCCGTGATCGCGGTGGAAACGGTAATACTTATCCCTAGACCTATTGCTAGGATCTCCCTTTAACTTGCCAAGGAATTTCAAAGCCCCTTCGTCCTTGATCTGCATCAGGACTTGGTAAATCGGTGTGTTCAAATATGTGAAGTTCGTGAACCTTCCTATAGGGGGCTTGGAGCAACTGTCCTCCCTTTTATCTCTAGTTCTAGCCATCTTTCGCCCTCTATCCTGCTGGGCTTCCTCCTGTCTTTTTCTCTTTTTAGGCTTCTTCTAGCGAGCCAACAGTGCATCTTCTGCATTCATGTACTTAGTAGCCCTGTAGAGTACATCCGACATGGTTTTTGAGTCATTCTTGTACAAGGAAAATAGAAACTTACCTTGCCGCATCCCATTCGTGAATGCTGCCACAAGTATCTTGTCGTCAACTTCATCGATCGAGAATTCTTCCTTATTTAAACGGGCTATGTAAAACCTCAGTGTCTCATCCTCCCGTTGCTTAATGCTCATTAAGCATGCAATGGACTTCTTGTATGTGTGCCCCACGATAAAGTGTGAGGCAAACTGGGTGCTTAACTCCTTGAAGGTACTGATGGAATTGGGTGTCAACCTGCTGAACCAAATCCTTACGGGGCCCTTCAACGTGGTAGGGAAGGCTCTACACATAATCTCATCTGCCACTCCCTACAAGTGCATTACAGTTTTGAAGGACTCCAGGTGATCCAAGGGGTCCTTAGATCTGTCGTAGCTTTCCACCTGTGGCATTCAAAATTTCGATGGTAAAGGGAATGAAAAAACGGATGCGGTAAATGGTGAATCGATTCGATGGACTAATTCGTCGAGGTCACTGGACACCCGTCCTCTGAAGGCATTCATCATGAAGTCCATCCATTCCTTCATCATCTGCATCTCTGTGACTATCTAAGGGGAAGTCGTATCTGTGCCTAATGGATGGCTGGTTTCTTGTCGTTCTTGCCTACTTAGGGCATTACTGCCTTTTGGCCCCTCTTGGTTCCTTCTTTCTGTGCTGGTTCCTTCCTGGTCTTCCTCTTGAGTGTTTTGCGCTGCATTCTTCAGCATAACTGTTCCTCCAAGTCATGATTCTGCTTCATGAGGCGTTCCACTACGAGGGTTTGAACTTGTCTCTCCAAGGCCGTAGTGCGCGGTTTGTCACCCTAATTATTGGCGGTTGTTGCCATCGAACGGGTAAGTACCATGCAACTTTTTTTCCGAGAAGCGGTAAGTATGGCTTATCTCAACAGCTTTCCCACAGACGACACCAACTGATGATGCCAAAAAATTGTTAGTAAGCCACACAATACTCACATGCTCAAAGCAAGTCCTGTGAAACAAAAACAAGGAAAACCCTAGGAGAGTATCGATGTGGTACCGACCAAAGCCCTTCGAAGGTTAAGTTAGAGAACTTTTCACAACTCTAGAGTGCCAGAGCTAGGGTGAATTATACATACCTTGTTTTTCAAGGGCTTTGTGGTTTTTATAGTAGTGTAGAACCGACCTCCGTTTCTTGCGTAGAAAGGTGTTTCCTTACGGGGAAAATCATCATTAATGGGCGTATATTACAGAATCCTTCTCATGCTAGGATTCTTTTCATACTGGGATTCTATCGACTAGTGTTAGTTATGGAACGCAAGTTTCCATTTAGGATTCCTTGGAAGTCACTTAAACCATATGGAAGCCATGTGGCCTTTGAGATCCGTCCGCCTCGCACCTATGCATCTTGGATCTGTCCACTATCAATCCATTGATCTAATACCGTCAGGTTTATTTGAATGAACTCGTCATCTTAATTTTATCCTCTTCATAGCCAAATTGAGAAAATTAAGTCAAGCATTGTATATATGTAATTTTATGCGGCAATTGAACTTGTGAGTGAGTTAGCCGCATAATAAAGAGAAAGTGGTATTGCAAGCTAAGCTTTAGTAAGATATGATAGGGTGTAATCTTTGTGAGTGAGATCTAAGGGTATATTTGGGATTTGGGTTTGTCAAAGTGTTATTATGCTACTATTGTAATCTATTTATTTTATAGTGGAACCTTTTCTTTTCTTTTTCTTTTTAAAATTTTTTTTTTATCAATGCCTATGAACGTAGTGTTAGGATTAGTACCCTAAAATCCTATTGTACGATGTTGTGTATGATATTAAATATGATGTTATGTTATAAATAATGAAGTTGTTTTATTATCTAAAATAATGGTAACATGAATATTTGGACATTATCATATAATCCTTGAGATGCATAGTATGTGATTTAGTCACTGAAAATATAAATCACAAATTCTTTGTAAACTCAAAACCTTAGTTCATGGTCGGTGATATAATTGAGCATTTCATCTATGAAGACTATAGCGTGTCAACTAAGATGGTTTGTCTTGATCATGGAAGTGGAGACTTCTAATTGTATGTTGATGTGTCTTAAGTGTATAAGACATATTGAACTGAACCACTGTGAAATTAATTATTCTATTAACGACTGTCAGCTGAATTATAAATCTCATGACTTTAATTTACATAAAACTCTCAATCCTAAGAGGATAGTGAAATCTAATTCAATGGTCAAAATCTCAGTATGTTGGGCAGCTATATGTAGTGCTAAAGAAACACATATTCTCAAGATAAAATTCATAGTCTCTTTAGAGATATAAAATATTCCCTTGAGATAAGTTTAATGAGTTTGGTTATTCAGAGGGTTAGGCTTAACTACTTTAGTAAAGAGTTACTAAAGTTTATATTTTATGAAATTTGATTTCATAAATAAATATATATATATATATATATGAATAGCTTAAAGGATTAAACTGGGTACTTAAGGATCAAGAGGTAGTAATTTTCAAAGTGGCAGTTGTATATTATGACTTTGTATTACTACGAATATTTTCATGAATTGGTTAATTGTTTAGATAATAAAGTCATGGGATTTAATTTTATTAATAAAACCTAAAGTGCAATTATGTTTATATAGTGGTATTAAATATAATTAATGATAACTTTGGGCTTGTCAAGAGTTGATAGATAAGACTGAAGCCCATTGAGACTAGAGCTTTATTTGTCCCCTTAGTACAATCCTAAGCTACACACGAAAGCCCAATTGGGCCCGCCCAATAAGATAATCAGTTGAATATTTAATAAGAGTTATTAAACAAAGTAACTGCCTTTGACACTTATAAACGTACGTACAATTAAAAGAGAAAAATATAGTTTTCTCTTAACACATTCTCTCTTGAACAAGTGCGTACATAACTGATTAAGAGACCACATGTCTTGGGCATATGTGGAATTGGGGTGAAGATTGAAGGTCTTCCCAAGTTCAAACTTATTTTGTTTTGAATTTCCGCTGCTTGTTTTGCATGAGATGCAAAACTGTGTTTTCCAACACGTAGGCATATTATCAAACCATACAAATTTTTTGTGTCTATTTTTCTTCCATCTTCTTTAATCTTGCATAAACGTATTATTTTCATAGAAATTACATAAATTGACTCTAATTATTTTGTGTCTATTTTATTTATTTTATTTTGTCTATTTTACCCACACAAGATTGGCTCCTTATTTATAAATCATCATTATAAATAAATAAATAAATAAATAAAATGAGTAAATAGATCTTGTTAATCCTAACTCGGCCTAACATGTGCGAACATGAGGCCGATATGTTGGTCATTGCTCAAAATGGTGCTTTACACTATAAATGTCTTCCCCCTAGGTTGAGGGTTTTACATAGAGTCACTACTTATTTAATTTTTATGGAAAAATAAGAAAACCTCTGAAAATATACTTTTGTTTTTGTATCGATATTTGTAAACGTTTACAACAATTTAATGTAATAAGAATTTACAATGTTTTGGTCCTAGATACAACCTAAAAAATAAATTACATTACTTCATTTTACATTCTAAAATGATGAAAATTACATGGACAAGACACTACTTAAAACCCTTGATCTTGTTTCGAAAGCTAAGTTACAAGATGAGAAAGTTTTAGACACTCATCTTGCCCAGTTAAAATCAGTCTCCTAGAATAAGGTAGCCAATGTCATGTCATTCAATTCAAACAATATGTCATCCAAACATGCCACGTAAAGAAAGGAGGAATTTAAATACAAACAAAGATATGTAAGTATTTGATGTAAATAAAATTGAATTTAAATACAAACAAAGATACGTTGAGTTTAGACGTGTTCATCCAAGCAATTGAAGAGAACATACAATCTTCTTAATCATACTCATCCAAGCATTTAAAGAAAAAAGAAATTATCTTAAACATGTTCATCTAAGGATTTGAAATAAAAACAGAAAATTAGATCATGTTAATAATCCAATCATGTAAGGAGAAATAAAGGAAACTTAGACATTTTCATCTAAGAATTTGAAATAAAACAAAGAAATTAATATGTAGTTTGTCATCCAAGAAATTTGCAACGAAAAACAGAAAATTTAGTCATGTTTATCATCCAAGTAATTGTGAGGAAAACAGAGAAAACTTAAAGACATTTTCATTCAAGCATGTAAGAGACGCCGGTGCTAATGAGAGTGAGAGACAAAGGTCAGGTGAGAGACAGCAAAACCATTGACAGTGAAAGTCCACGTGATTTTTTTTTTTTTTTTTTTTTTTTTAAATTCTGCAACAAACTGCCACACAGCCTATACTAATTGGAACTTGAGTTTGATAAACTCGATTTTGAATTGGAACTCAAGTTTGACAAACTCAAGTTCCAAAAAGATGCTACATAACTAAATAACTTCACCCGTGTGCTATTCACCTAAAATTTTCCTTAAAAAGTACTATTTAACAAAATTTTCCTAACTTTTTATGTTTTTATTTTTTTATTTTTTTATTTTAAGAGTAATGCTACAAGCACAAACCATCTTACAATATTTTTACAAATTGTTGATATGGGTGATTTTCACTGGTTCTCATTTAGGCCACTACTAACATCACTTTTTTATTTACTAACAACCACTCACCACATCAACAATTTGTAAAAATTATTGTAAAATAGTTTGTAACTCTAGCATTTTTCTTATTTTAAATAAAATAATTAATTCCTATATTCCTAGTGTGCCACGTTGTTGACATGCAATACAAATACCATTTTATATATATTTTTATTCTAATTCTTATATTATTATACTATTGTTATCACAAGTTTACCTAATCAACCCCCAAAAAAAAAAAAAAAAATACTATATTTATGTTTGCTTAGGATTTGATATTTCCTATTTGCCTTGTGAAAGTTTGATATGAAAAATACATTTGAAAGATAGATCTTTATTTTATTTATTTTTTAAGAAGAATAGTTCTATGTATTTAATTGAACTATTTTAGTTAATTTTTCTATTTGTACTAATTTTATATATTTATTTATATTTTAAATAATTATTAAATAAATTATGACATCATCACAGTTCGACCTCAAAAATCTTGAACATTTTCCTTTTACAGTTCATTGAACAATTTGGTCTAAAAACCATGTATTGGATGCATGAGGCAAAGCCTTAAAGCTACAATAAAAATTGTCTTTTAAGTATAGTAGAAAGGAAGAGAGTTTTGTGAATAATGAAAATAATAGGCTATAGCCTATGCCTAATCTCTCTCTCTCTCTCTCTCTCTCTATATATATATATAAAACCAAAGCTTCTGCTAACTCCACAATTTTCCACGTTAGCATTTTTTTTTAATATAATTTTTTTCTTTTTATAAAATATATATACTCTCCGTCTAAGAATAATCTCTTTTTAAAGCAACCTTTAAGTTTTTTTATCAATCACTCTCTCTCTCTCTCTCTCTCTCTCTCACAATGGTTGACACCACTGACAACGCCACCGCCACCGCCACTGCCACCGCCATAACCTGAGGAAAACACCACAGTTGCTACTTCACCACCACCACCACAAGAAATCCCTGTTCCAAAGATGGAGACAAAACACTAGGGCGATGAAGAAGGCGGCGAGCCTTTGGAGGACACAGCTACTTCGTCAACTTCGTAGCAAGACAAAGTCACCACCGAACTCAACATCGAGGCCTTGACCATCGACAACACCAAAAGTACCGTCAACAAGAACCTCAATTAACCCCAAGATGCTCACATCACTGCGGTACCATCAATCTCTCACATCACCAAGATTTGAATTTCTTTATTTGCCTGATCCTAATCAAGGTTTCGATCAACTCAATACCTTTGTTGCTACTTTTGGTTAAAATATAATAAAGTACTGATTTTGATTATAGTTTGAGATCCTAATTAGGGTTTTGAATCTTTATCATTGATATTAATTTTTGTTTTGATGCTTATACAATTTGGTAAGAGATATAGTGTTCTATAGTTTTAATTCCTATTATTATGTTACTTGGAACATGAATGCAGAAACACACATGTATAGTTGAGTCCAATAGATATGTTTTGCTTAGTTTTCAATTTTGGGTTTTGATATATTAGGGAGTTTATTTGATGTAGGTTACTAGAATGATACCCTGTATACATCGGCGAGTACTTTCGAGGTCTTGAATCTGTCAAAAGAACTGTTGAAGGGTTTATATATTGAGATGAAATCCAGAAGCCAAGTAAAATTCAACCTATTAGTTTGCCCATGATTTTGACTCCTCCCCATAAGGATTTGATAGCCCAGGTGCATAATGGTTTTTCTGTCAATTTAAGGATTTCGTTTTTAATTAGGTTTTTTTTTGTCAATTTAGGGATTTCAATTCCTAACCCATGTTTCTCTCTATTCATTTTTGTTGAAGTCAGGGAAACACTCATAGAAAATCAAATTCTACAGGTTTTGTAATTCCTCTATTTTAGCACCTGTACATCAATCAAGTTCTACTTCTTGGATATATTTGTTAGGTGTTTGACAAAAGGCCTACATGAGTAACTATTGTACATGTATTGGAATAACAAAATAAATGAACTGGTATAAACTATTTGATGATGACCCATGGTCACTAAGTGTTGGGATTTATGCCCTAAAATCCAATTGGTTTGCATGAATAAATAATTAAATTGTTTATTTATTAGAGACCATCTATAAATGAACTAATAGGACATTATCTTAGTCCATGAGATGCATAGTATGTGATTTATGTGAAAAATCACAGAAGATGTAAATCATAAGTTCTTTGTAAACTCAAAATTTTAGTTCGTAGTCGATGATGAAATTGAGCATTTCATCTGCGAAGACTATAACATACCAACTAAGATGATTTGTCTTGATCATGGAAGTGGAGACTTCTAGTTGATATGTTTATATGTTTTAAGAGTTAAGACATATTGAACTGGACCGTTGTGAGATTTATTATTCTCCTAACGACTGTCAAATGAATAATAAATCTCATGACTTCTATTTACATCAACTCTAAATCCTGAGAGAATAATAGACCTGATCATGAGATGTAGATTGCTTTAATATATCAGGAGTGAGATCCATGTTACGGTCAAAACCTCAGTATGTTGGGCAGCCGCATTTAATATTGATGGAACATATATTCTCAAGATGGAATTCATAATCTCTTAACGGAGATATAAAATATTCCCTTGAAATAAGTTTAATGGTTTTAGTTATTCAGAGTATTGAGCCCAACCACTTTAGTAAGGAGTTAGTAAAGTATATATTTATGGAATTAGATTTCATAAATATATGATGAATAACATAAAAGGATTAAACCGGGTACTCAATGATTAAAATGTAGTAATCTTCAAAGTGGCAGTCTATATTTATGACTTTGTATTACTATGAATATTTTTATGAAGGGGTTGTATGTATAATAAAGTCTTGGGATATAATTTATAAATAAGGCCTAGAATGCAATTATATTCTTATAGTGGTATTGAATATAATTAATGGTAACTTTGGACTTGTTAAGAGTTGACAGAAAAGTCCAAGGCCCATTGGAACTAGAGTCTTATTTGTTCCCTTTGGTCCCATCTCAAGCCACAAATTAAAGCCCAATTAGGTAGGCCCAAAAGGCTAACCCAATTAGATAATCAGTCATTATTTAATAAGAGTTATTAAATAAAGAAACAACTATGAGAATAGTTGAACGTACGTATGATGAAAAGAAAAAGAAACCAGTTTTTCTTCACAAGGAGAAGAAGAAGGATTTTTTCTTTGAGAATCTATGTACAAAAGACTGATTGAGAGACCACACATCTTGGGCACCATGTGGAATTGAGATGAAGATTAAAGGTATTTTCAAGTCATGTTTTGTAATTCACTGCATCAAGGTATGCATCTTGTTCTTTATTCTAGAATTCATGGTTACATATTATCTTGCGGTGATTGAAGTAGATCCGTCTTTTGTTGCTTCCGCTGTGTGTTTTGTATGAGATACAAAACCAGATTTTCCAACACTAAGCTGCATCTTTTTGTTCAATGTGTCATTAAGTCAACTAGTTCTGTTTTATAACTTATATTCATGGGTGTATATTTTTGCTATATGAAAAATTGGATGTGATGATGGGGTGAACTAACTTGATTGTATTTTTGAAGACTAGGTTGGATTACTAATATATGGATTTCTATTACCTGACTGTATAATTCTCTGCTAGTAGATGGGTGCTTTAATAAAAATATGTTGGATTGCCTTAATTGGAAATACATAACTATGCAAATATTTATGTGTGTTGTTTCAAGTCCACCCTTTGCAAATTATTTATAAGGCAAACAGTGTTATGGTCAAGAGTGAAAGTTCTTAATTTGAATACTTTGTCTTGGTTTTTAGATCCTTTGGGCATATTTTGATATGATTAGGTTAGGTGGCTATGTAGAATCCATTGCGCCATTTAGAATACTTAATATTTACATTTTCTTACTCTATGCAAATTGAGTGCATTTGATTTATGTGTAGGAATTCAAGGCAGCCAAATCATGAGAAAGAGATTGTCATACAAATTGTCAGATTACTTGCTGCCACCTCCAAGGTTTGATACTTTCCTCTACTTTTTTATTTTTATTTTGTTAATCTCTGCTCATTCACAGGGGATTCTTTTCTATACTGTTGTATACCTCTTGATTTCATTTTTTTTCCTATAATGAATGTGTAGTGTAGAGAGAGTTGGAAAGAGAGATCTACAGGAGGCCCTTCACTACTGTCAGACCAGTCCCCTTTCATATTGATGAAGAGATTGTTGCATTAATTGCTGATTCCACACAACCAGATGAAGCATGGAGTCAAATGTCTTGTCTATGAGATTGTTTTGGTAATGGACATATTCTTTTTCTTCTCTTTTAGACTCTTCCATAGATTGTTTGTTCTTCTTTCTTTTCTTTTCGTTTCATTTTTCTTTATTTATTTATTTATTTTAATCTGAATCATTGATTCAACTAAATGACCAATCTTTGGAACTCTGGCATATTTCTCAAGGAGTCAATAGTTTATAGTTAGCATGTCTATTTGTTGGGCTTGGTTCCTACGGTTGTTGGGGGTTTGTTTTAGTTTTGGGTTGTTCCTGAGTTTTGTTTCAATTTCAGGTTGCTGGAGTTTTTAATATCATTTTTTATCTAAATTTGTTTTAATTTAGGCTTATGTTTGGATTTATCAAGAATTTAGGCTTATGTTTGGGCATGCGATTTTTTTAAAAGAAAATTTCTTTTTGTTAATAGAGAATGTTCATAATTTATGATTGTTTAAGGTCCTCGGATATTGTCAAGGACTGTTTTTTTCTTTTTTGTTTCTCTAAAACTACATAATAAATTAAAACATGCATTTCTCTTTACAAAAATAGTCCTATGGATAGTGAGATTGACGTGTCTTTCCATTTGATTTTTGAATTTGATTGTGATTGTCAATTTTTCATATACTTTAGTGGGGTTTTTCAAACTTGGGCTTCTTCCCAATTAAGTGATAGTATTATATCATTCTTTTGATTACATTTTTGTTTATTGTAATACCCGGTTCCAAAATAAATAAATAAATAAAAAGGAGATTTATTTTTAGGGGTAATTTAGTAATTTTTGATATTGAAGTTAGCAATATTTATACCTTAATTGTATCATGTAAACCCTAGCCACCCTAAGGATTTTGCTTTTCACGCCTAAATATTTCTAACCCCCCCTCCTCTCGCCCTTTTTCCTTTCTAAGAAGCCAACCTTTATGCATCCAGTTAAGAAAAATTTCACCACTAAAAGCACAACACTTTATCCCATGGTTCTTATTGAGGGCAACATAACTAGATGCTTGTTGGCCATTGTGGGCATTACTGACTTGTCCAGTAAGGTTCCTTATTGATGGATAAAAGATGAAGCCAATACTAATTATTTGAAGGTTTCCAAGGAATTAGTCTTTTCACATGTAAAGCATCTTTGCTTTGTTGTCTCTGTGGTGTTGGATGGCATTGAGATTTGAGGTCCAAGGATCTAAGTGACAAACTTGTTTGGAGTAAATTCTTTATTTAGTTTGGTAAAAGGTTTACATTGGATTGGTCTTGGGAAATTGCAAGAATTTTTAATAGGCTTTGGATTGAGGTAAGTAACCTTATCCTAATTGGGTTTTATTTTGATTATATTAATGTATTTTTAACTACTGAAAATTATTTATAATTGTTAGAATTTTTATATCTATAGTATCACTGATTTCAAGTAAAGGATTATTACAAATATATCTTAATAATGAGTATATGATTTTATATACATGCTTGAATAAGATATATTTTTGTTAGAAACTATGATTTCATATATATGATTATGGACAATTTGACTATGAATTGACTTTGCCAAACCAATGAGGGTTACTCATTGGTACTCTGATACCCAGCCAATAGGGGTTATTCATTGGTATTCTGATACCCAAACCAATGGGGGTTATTCATTGGTACTCTGTGCCCAGTCACGGGGATATAGCATGACCATAGTCATAAGATTGTTAAGAATATGAACTACGTTTGAAAATTTGAACTATTTTGAGTCCTTAAAACTGCATATGTGATTTTGGAAATGTTTTGAGTATTTGAACTATTTTGAGTCACTAAAACTGCTTATGTGTTTTTTGAACCTATTGTAAGTTATAGCTTTTGATATATGGAAAACTAACTATTTTCTAAACCATCTATGATATATTTGTAAGATTTAAGTATGTGATCGATTTGCAACTTATTAATTTAAGACTATGAAAGCAAGATTTAAGTTCTAATATCACATTAGCTACGGAAAGCATGATTTATGTACTGGTATAGGTTATTGTCACAACAACTAACTTAGGGGTAAATAACTTGGTGTTTTGGGGGTGTGTGTGTGTGTGTATAGAATGTGACTACTTTTGTAAATATTGCCTCCAGAGCCATCTTCTTAGAATCTCTCCCTAATTAAGTAATTTTCCAATAGCAGCTTTGTTGTGGCCGTATCTGATTGAGTGATCAAAGAAGCACCTAGAGGACCAGCATAGCTTAAAAGTGTTTTCCTGAATGTCAACTTTGGATATATATCTAATGTGCTCCAACATTTTGATGGGGTAAATCTATTACATCTTTGACAAACTAGGTGAGAGTTGTTTTTTATATTTTTCCTAATGAAAAATTTAGGATCAAAGCATTTTAGTTGGTTGTTGTTGTTGTTGAATGTTCTTGAGTGTTTTATAGTGTCACTACTTTTGTGACTATTGCCTGCAGAGCCATTTTCTTAGAAACTCTCCTTAATTAATTTTTCAATATTTATCAAGGACTAAGTATTTTCACTGTGGTCCTCCACTAAATATATATGCAGTATCAAAGCACACTTTCTTCATTATATGTGTGCTGTTTAAGTAGATAATATTTTTGAAGTTTCTTCAATGTTTTTTTTTTTCCATTTAAATAACAAATTTATTTAATTAGAAACAGGACTTTTAGATATTGATTTGCCATATTTATTATGCGTTTTCAATGTTTTTACTGTAGTTGATGATATATACAAATGCAAGTATATTGATTTAGTTATTGAATAATTAACTTATTGTTGTAGATTATTGAATTATTTTAGCCTCATGTGGATTTGTGGTTAATTATATATACTTGGTGGCAGTATTCAGTTTTGATCTTAGCCTCTCAATCCTATAGGTTTTGCTTTCATGTGTTTCAGTTTCATAGCTTCTTCTTCTTTTTCTTTTTTCTTTTTTTTCTTTTTTTTCTTTTTTTTTTCTTTTTCTTTTCTTTCTTTTGCTTATTTGGGATTTATGGTTTCATGATCGGGCTATATTTTATACTACCTCATGTATTGTTACTAATTCATGGTAAACTAGAATGTTTTCATTGTGAAGTGAATGTGACAGTGGTTTTAGGTTTTAAAGGTTTTCTATTTTACTATGATATGGACATTAGCAAAAGATTTCTAAGTTTGTTTTGAGAGTGATGTTATGGTTAGCTCAAAAACCCTTTAATGTTTGTCATGCCCTATATTTATATGTGGGTTATGCATTGTTCTCATTTTGAATGATCAATTTCATTAAATGTCTTTCATATATTTGGAGGTTTTCTAAATTAAAAAAATTAATGTTTTGGAGAGTTGACCTTTTTTTTTTTTTACTTGAATGAATTGACAACAGATTTCAATGTGATAGTTATAATACACTATTTGATGTGCAGTATGCATTTTTTGGCAAAAATATTGTTGAGTTGGGGGGTTGCCACTCTTCATTACTAGGAGTTTTAAAATATGTTATCAATTCATCATAACTTTCATGATGTTCAATAATAATTGGTATTTGGTAGTTGATTTCATGCTTTGAATTTCTAATTTGTTAAAGCCTTATTTTATTTTTTTTTTTTTAATGTTTAGTTTCGTCTTTTCTTTTCTATTCTTTTGTAAACCTTGATGAGTTTTTGTATTTGAAACCCTCTTTGGAGAATGTTATTCATGCTATTCATTCTGTTTTCTTTTTAAGGAAGAGAGATGCAAACAAGATGCTTAGTGAAGTGCAAAACAAAAATTCTAGGAAGACCTCCATGGACAGTGAGCATATGTGGAATAGGTGAGGCCCTATCACTGTTTGTGGGGCATCACACCATCACTATAAATATATATAAAGGGCATTTGTAAATTTAGTTATTGTTTAAATACTTTGAACCACATTCTCATGTTGTAGTTGCTTTATGGTTAGAATTATTAGATACATATGTTTGATCGTTAGATATTCTTTTTTGGTAAACAATTTCTACACTATGCAATTGTTGATTATGTTAGGGTTTGTGCCCTAAAATCCAATTTATTGACATGTCATGAATAATTAAGTTGTTTAATTATATGAGACAATCTATTTATAAACTAATGGGACATTATCTTAATCCATGATATGCATAGTATGTGATTTATGTAATTTAGTCACAGAAGATATAAATCACAAGTTCTTTGTAAACTCAGAATTTTAGTTTGTAGTCGGTGATGAAATTAGGCCTTTCTAAGATGATTTGTTTTGATCATGGAAGTAGAGACTTCTAGTTGGTATGTTGATATGTTTTAAGAGTTAAGACATATTGAACTAGACCGCTGTGAGATTTATTATTCTCCTAAAGACTGTCAATTGAATAATAAATCTCACGACTTCTATTTACATCAACTCTAAATCCTGAGAGAATAGTGGACCTGATTATGAGATGTAGGTTACTTTGATATATCAGAAGTGAGATCTATAAGTTATGGTCAAAACCTCAGTATGTTGGGTAGCCGCATTTAGTGTTGATGGAACATATATTCTCAAGATGGAATTCATAATCTTAACGGAGATATAAAATATTCCCTTGAGATAAGTTTAATGGGTTTAGTTATTTAGAGTGTTGGGCCCAACCACTTTAGTAAAGAGTTACTAAAGTATATATTTATGGAATTGGATTTCATAAATATATTATGAATAACATAAAGGATTAAACCAGGTACTCAAGGATTAATCTTCAAAGTGGCAGTCAATATTAATGACTTTGTATTACTACGAATATTTTAATGAAGGGGCTGAATATATAATAAAATCTTGGGATGTAATTTATAAATAAGGCCTAAGTGCAATTATATTCTTATAGTAGTATTGAATATAATTAATAGTAACTTTGGACTTGTCAAAAGTTAACAGAAAAGCCCAAGGCCCATTGGAGCTAGTGTCTTATTGGTCCCTTTAGTCCCATCTCAAGCCACAAAGTAAAGCCTAATTGGGTAGGCCCAAAAGGCTAACCCAATTAGATAATCAGTCATTATTTAATAAGGGTTATTAAATAAAGAAACTATGAGAATAGTTTTAACATACGTATGATAAAAAGAAAAAGATATCAGTTTTTCTCCACAAGGAGAAGAAGACGAATTTTTCTTTGAGAGCCTATGTACAAAAGACTGATTGAGAAACCACACATCTTGGGCACCATGTGGAATTGAGATGAAGATTAAAGATAGTCTCAAGTCAAGGTTTTGAAATTCACTGCATCAAGGTACGCTTTCTATTCTTTATTCTAGAATTCATGGTTACATGTTTATCTTTCATGATTGAAGTAAATCCATGTTTTTGTTGCTTCCGCTGTGTGTTTTGTATGAGATACAAAACCAGATTTTCCAACAAATGGTATCAAAGCCAGGTTTTCAATATCATGCTTGTATAACATTGATTTTTAGAATCAAAGAAAAAACGTTTTCTTGGTGATTTAATTTTTTGCAGTTAAATTTTCTGCATAATTTTGTTTTGGAACTGCTGTGATTATTATATGAGACATATACTGGTTCTTGTTAATCATCGTATGGCTCATGATAATGTTGTTTAGAGATACATGGCATCGGTTCTAAAATAAAACTGAAATAAAAGTCAAGCGTGAACTTTTGTTATGCACCGCTTAGATATCGTTGGCAGTTAGGAATAGTTATTGAATTTCAATCAATAACTATCAGTTGATGCTTTCAATGCACATATTCGCATGATATATTTAATATATGCTGTTTTTTGCTAGTCTTTGTGATTAGAATGAATGCATTAACCTATATTGCTAACATTGATTTCTTTGAATGCGTTGATATATTATTATTTATATTGGTTCATATGCATTCGAATTACTAATATTAGGTAGTGATACAGCCCAATTTAATTTAGTTCCTTTTAATGTTTGCATTCTTGGAATCTTGATATATTAATTTTGGCTGTGGGCATGTTATTTCTTTGGAAAAATATCTGTGTAAACTTCAAGGAATTTTCTTTTTCAGTTTACTGATACACATGCTATTATGTTAATGCTAGGATTATGAAATTTATTCCTAATGAGATTAGGATTATGTTTTCAAAGTTTCTAGCATTATTAGGGTTCTTAATAATGATCTTGAAAACCTTAATGTTTGATCTGTAAATCTTCATTGATAAAATCAAAAAGTGTTTTTGAAAGAGAACAATGAAGATGTCAAAAATGATTAGTTGTTTGTTCAAGAAAAACCATAGAAAACTGCCTTAGAAAATTTCCGGAAATTCGAGTTTTACAAGTTTTGATCGATCGAAAATCACTTTCGATCGATCGAGTGAAATAGTGATCAGACCTTTTAATTGGATTGATTTTCGATTGATAGTCGATCAATCGAATTTGTTTTTCGATCAATCGAGAGGCAATCGAGTATCAATCGAACAAGTTAGGTGGTCAAGTTCGAATTTTTTTTTTTTTTTTTCAATCGATCGAGAGGCACATTCAATCGATCGAAAGAAAGAAAATAAAATTTTTTTCTAAGTGTTTTCAAGTTTTTTAAGAGCAAGGTTATGTGTGATTAGATTACACATGGTTCTAACTAATAGACCTAATGAGATCAAAGATGTTAGTTAAATAGAACTCTTGGTACTAAATCATTTTATGATTAATAGTCCTTAATTTATTTTAATTAGAGGTTTTTAATGAGATTAAAATTCTAATTATAGTTATATAGTTTCTAATGAGATTAGAATACTTTGCCTAGTAAATTAAGGATAGAGTTCTATATAACTAATTTTAGATTCATTAGTGTTTAAGGAATCCTAAATAGTTTAGGACTTCTATTTTAGTTAGTGATTCCAATAAGATTAGAGTCTTTATCAAGTGCAAGGTTATTAGTTGTGATGGGATCACAATTATTTAAGAAAAACCCAAATAACGAGTGGGAGTGCTAAAATAGCCCTTTTGTTAAGTTTATTGTAATGTGAATAGATATCTTGTCTTGACTTCGAGTCTTGCATTCCATGCTGAGGGTATTTACTTCACGGATTACAAGGTTAAACTTCATTGTGATTGCGCGAATGTTCGTTACGCTATTGTGACGTGACATAGTTACATCACATTGAATTTAAACAATTAAACACATTTGATGTGTAGGGTTAAAATTGTGATTAGATTACAATGATTTCAAGACACTTCACTTGTTTTAAAATTTCTCGTGGGAGAGAGATTCAAGGGTTGATTCTCACGACCTCCGTTGCTGGTTTATAGTAGTGTGATTAGGCACCTCGCCTTGGCGTATATGCCTTGCTCCCTTCAGAGGGTGCTTAATACATGGTACTACAGATTAAACTTCTTAATGATAGATGAAGTGTGTTTTTACATTGAGAACGACCATGCTTCCATGGAGTTACTTGGTGACTCACATTGATTCTAGGCAATGGTGTACATTAGAGTAAGAGTAATGTTAACCTCCCTTCGGAGCTATGTCATTATTACTTAGAGGCTAAAGGAAAAGCGGCAAATTATTTTTGTTTGGTAAGAGTTACCATAATAGCATTAATAATGAGAATAATTCTCGCCTGATCATAGTGATTGGTATGACCTCGCTTCCGAGGAATATTAATTGTGGGATTAGGTTGTCGTTGCACCTAGTATAGTATGGTTTTCGGGTTCCATATTATATGGTTATGGATGCAAAATGATAATGTCCTGGTATTTAAGTTCATGGTCTTAATATAAAGTTGTCATAAATTTTGTCCTCTAGCTACTATTTTAGTTGAATCACATTAACTAAGAAATAACTTTGAACATGGTGCTTAAAGGAGCTGAAGTACATATTCATGTTTTGATTCAACATTGTCATAATTTCCTATACATGATGCATTTATGGAAGATAGCTTATGATATGATCATAGTCTCCATTGAAATGCTAATATGTTATATTGGCTTCTATCTCAATTGTGCTGCTGCATGAGATGCAAGAGTTAGTACTAAACTTAAACTTTATATTAAGTCTAAATGAGATGTTTGGTATGAATCACATTGAGTGCTAAGAAAATCTTAAGGAGTTCCAATTCTATGTCATTTTATGAAAATATTTTATTTTAAAATGAATTGGAATTCTTGGATGTAGAGATTAAATGTTAATCTTAGGTGGATATGATCTACAAGTCCTTGTTAGAATCATTTCATCAATTCAGATTGTTTTGAAAATAAATTCTTTTTATATTATCTGAATTGATTAGTGAATTCTATGTAATGGAAGACATCCTAAAAGCTAAGGCTAGGATCAATATGATTTAATTCAAACTCTTAGCCTAAACCGAAAGGTAAGGGTGATAAGAAGAGGAATTATAATACCAAACAATTGGACAAGTTAGTTGCCCTAGTAAATGTCAAAAGGAAATTAGTCTCAAAAGCATGACCAAAAGGAAATTGTTTCTGTTTTGGTAAAGCTAAGCATTGTCCATGATTGTTTTCTAGATGGAAATTTATATGTTTTACTTTTTAAAGAGAAAGTTTCCATCCTTTGGTTTTGTATGTTTTGGGACTTATGTCTAGATCTTATTAATTTAATGGTATTCAAGATTGGTAAAAGATGGGCTTTTAGAACCATTATTTTGTTATATTCACAATCTATGAATCCTATTTAGAGGATAATATGATCTAGGGCGTCTTTTCGTAAAGGAATGAAGTTCCAATGACTTCTTTAAGTTAGTGCATACATAAAAGAGGAATAGGGCTTTTTCAAAGTAAAGGTAGATTGTTCTAGAAGAAAAATGTCAAAATTTGTTATAGGACAACTATAAAGTATATTTGGAAAAGAGATGGTTGTATTAGATACACCACAAGACATTATTCTAGATATATAGCTAATACACAGGTACAATATCGTAGTGGGAGGATTACCAAATAAATTCATACTTTTGGGATAAACTTTTGAAGTCATTCCATAAAGATATGAATTTGATCCTCGGTCCTACATAAAGGCAATAGATGATATGAATATGGATTACTGATTCAAGGTTATGTGAATAGAATTAAATTCTATTTAAAGTCTAGAACTTGTAGAGGCGCTTAATTTGCATTAAGCCTATTATTTTCAAATTGGTCTACAAGTAAATGAGATTGATAGATTTGAAGGTGCATACCTTCAAAGTCAAGACTAGTGGTGAAAAGATTTATTTAAAAAGAAATGGTTTGACTATGAAAAGATTTCTTTTCACCAATAGTCAAGTCTCTCATCCATTATATTTCATTTGGATGAAATATGGCAATGGATATCAAGAAAGCTTCTTTTAGTAGCAATCTTGAAGAAGACGTCTGTATGATGTAACTAGACTTGTTCATAGCAAAGAACTAGTAGTGATTAGCATGCAAGTTGCTTAAAGTCCATTTATGGACTAAAGTAAATGGACTTTAAGCAAGCATCTAAATCATAAAATATCATCTTTGATCAAGAAATCAAATTGTTTGATTTTGATCAAGTATTAAAAGGCCTTATGTGTGTAAAGGCTATATATAGAATAATAAATTTCTTAATGTATGTTGATGACATTCTAATCATTTAGAATGATATAGAGTTATTGTCATCAAAGGAGTTTTTGGTTGTCTAGTCCAGTTTGATATAAAGTACTTGGGAAAGATTAGTCACATCCTAAGAATTATAACTTTGTTATAATTCAGAAATTAGGATGTTGGGTCTATCTTAAACTGCTTAAATAGATTAGATTCTAGCCAAGTATAACATGTAATACTTCAAGAAAGGATTTTTTTCCTTTTAAGTTTGAAGTTCCTTTATATAGGACTATAGTCCTAAGACATATAAAAGGAAGAGCATATAAGACGGTTCCTTATATCAAATCGATAGGAAGTCTTTATGCTATACTATATACTAGGTTAAATATCTATTTTGAGGTGGACATGGTAAGCAAATATCAATTGAATCAAAGATCACTTAATTTAGTGGGAGTAAAGCATATACTCAAATATCTTAGGAGAATAAGGGATTATATGTTTGTCCACTAAAGTGAAGTTTTGATGTTTACTAGATGTACAAATACTGACTTGTAGTTTAATTGTGATTCATGAAGTTGGACTTCAAGATATGTATTCATCCTAGGTGGTGAAGATACACATTAAGCGTAAGTATCATCTTATTAGAGAGGTATGAGTACGTAAGTAGTACCAGTAGAAAAGATAATTTATGCAATAAATATGGCTAAAACTTGTTTCCAAACCTTGCTTTAGAGTGATTATGAATTACTCTAAAGGGAGATAAGTGTTGGATATGTGGTAAATTGTCTTTGAGGGCAAGTGGGAGATTGTTAGGGTTTGTGCCCTAAAATCCAATTTATTGACATGTCATGAATAATTAAGTTGTTTAATTATATAAGACAATCTATTTATAAACTAATGGGACATTATCTTAGTCCATGAGATGCATAGTATGTGATTTATGTGATTTAGTCACAGAAGATATAAATCGTAAGTTCTTTGTAAACTCAGAATTTTCGTTCGTAGTCGGTGATGAAATTGGGCATTTCATCTATGAAGACTATAACATATCAACTAAGATGATTTGTCTTGATCATGGAAGTGGAAACTTCTAGTTGGTATGTTGATATGTTTTAAGAGTTAAGATATATTGAACTGGACCGCTGTGAGATTTATTATTCTCCTAAAGACTGTCAATTGAATAATAAATCTCACGACTTCTATTTATATCAACTCTAAATCCTGAGAGAATAGTGGACCTGATCATGAGATGTAGGTTACTTTGATATATCAGGAGTGAGATCTATAAGTTATGGTCAAAACCTCAGTATGTTGGGCAGCTGCATTTAGTGTTGATGGAACATATATTCTCAAAATGGAATTCATAATCTCTTAACAGAGATACAAAATATTTCCTTGAGATAAGTTTAATGGGTTTGGTTATTTAGAGTGTTGAGCCCAACCACTTTAGTAAAGAGTTACTAAAGTATATATTTATGGAATTGGATTTTATAAATATAGTATGAATAATATAAAGGATTAAACCGGATACTTAAGGATTAAGATGTAGTAATCTTCAAAGTGGCAGTCAATATTAATGACTTTGTATTACTACGAATGTTTTAATGAAGGGATTGTATGTATAATAAAGTCTTTGAATATAATTTATAGATAAGGCCTAGAGTGCAATTATATTCTTATAGTGGTATTGAATATAATTAATGGTAACTTTGGACTTGTCAAAAGTTGACGGAAAAGCCCAAGGCCCATTGGAGCTAGTGTCTTATTGGTCCCTTTGGTCCCATCTCAACCCACAAAGCCCAATTGGGTAGGCCCAAAAGGCTAACCCAATTAGATAATCAGTCATTATTTAATAAGGGTTATTAAATAAAGAAACTATGAGAATAGTTTTAACGTACGTATGATAAAAAGAAAAAGATATCAGTTTTTCTCCACAAGGAGAAGAAGACGGATTTTTCTTTGAGAGCCTATGTACAAAAGACTGATTGAGAGACCACACATCTTGGGCACCATATGGAATTGAGATGAAGATTAAAGATATTTTCAAGTCAAGGTTTTGAAATTCACTGCATCAAGGTACACTTTCTATTCTTTATTCTAGAATACATGGTTACATGTTTATCTTTCATGATTGAAGTAGATCCGTGTTTTTGTTGCTTCCGCTGTGTGTTTTGTATGAGATACAAAACCAGATTTTCCAACAAATTAGTCATAAATTTAATTAAACTATTTGAATGTTAGTGAGAAGAACATATATTTTCATGTTCTATGTTCCATTGCATGCTTTGTACTTTGGAGATATGTTTGCATACGAAAGAGGGTGTTACTTTACAATTCTACCAAATTACTCTTGGTCTGCAAATGTTTTTGTCTTCCTCACTCATTTTTAAGGGTTTTAATCATTCAATATAATGCTATGAAATAAATATCTTTGTTCAATAAATTTAAGGTAGTTGTGAACAGGGCGGAGGGAGGGGGGGTCGAGGGGGGGCAGCTGCCCCCCCTGACCTTCTCAAAAATCCTCTATGTATAAGTAGTAAACTATTAATAAACGTAGTAAAAGGCCCCTCCTAGCAGAAACAACTTTTTAATTCTTACCATATATGTATAACTAACTTGTCAACAAGAAGACAATTTTACATTCACAAAGCATTGAAGCAACACTTTTATTAAATAATGGGTCCCACCTACTAGTACATTGGTTTTGCACACAACTTCGCTTAATAGGACTGGGAAAAAAAAATATAGTGATATCAAACTGTAGCACCTTACCAGTCCGCCTCATATTTACAATTTTTTTTTCTCTTGTAATCAACCATTTTCAGTCTCAACTTGAGTTTTTGCTAATCTTAAAAATAAATAAATAAATAAATAAAAACAACCTGAGTTTTTGCTATAAACTCAAATGTCTACATAACATTTTGAAAGCATTCATGGGATTGAGGAATATATACAACTTCATAGTAATATGTCCAGGTCAAATTCTAAACAAGCTCGTATCGAAGTAGATTTTGCAATTTAGTAAATTAAATTAGAAATAAAAAAATGAATTAAAGTAAAATTTTATATTAGATTATGTATGACAATGGCTTTAGCACATAGTCGTTTATTTATTTTGTTATTAGTATCGATTAATATTTCTTAGATTAATTTTACCATCAATCTTGTTTTTTAATCTTGCCCCTCCTGACTTGAAATCCTGGCTCCGCCACTGGTTGTGAATTTCCAATTTCTTCATCATGATAATATTTGACATCATTTTCATTGTCCTCACATATGTATGGTTTTATTTTTTGGTTCAATTTCAAAGAAATAATACTAATTGTTTACTCCGTGCACCGCACAAATTCGCAACTAGTTGCCTATATGTTCCAGAATTCCAGCCAAGTTTCGTTTTGGCAGCCCTTTTTTTTTTTTTTTTTAATATTTAATATGGTAGGCTTGGCAGAATTATAATTTTATTGTTATATAGTTTATGGGTTTTAATAGAACCATTTTAGGAAACGTTTTATAAGAAAATGAAAAAATTATTAACTTTTTTAACAGCTTTTTGATTCTCCAAAACGTTTTCCAAAATGCATGATCTATATATACCCTAAGGGCAACATTAACTGAACCCATAGTTTATCACTCACTCATTACTTATATATCAGAATCATCAGATAACAATATGTTATCAATGACCATAAATGGATTGACGTGTGTCAGGGTTACGTGACTTGAGCCTATTATTTTAAACAGTAAATGGATTTATTATTTGACACAACTTATCACGGGATTCACAGCTTTACTTTAGCTTTTTATCGATTTTTTAATGTTCGTATTTTACTCTGTGATAAGTGCATAACCCGAATAACACAGGAATTGATCTTTGAAATCCAAAAAAAAAAAAATGTTTTTATCGTAACTTTGGAAAGAAAACATTAAACGGGCGTCATTTTCATTGTTACGCACGTGCATGAATATTTTGTGTATATTACGCATATAAACTAGCTAGGCTAACCACACATAATTTTGTGCATACATCCAAAAGAAAATTTTGAATGCGATCCAATTAGATTTTTAATTTTAATTTTAATTAATTCTTGTCAGAATCAATTAAATTAAGTGCTTCAAATCAGACATGATCGAGGCTCAATCGTGCAAACGCATCACAGCTGTTAAATTTTTTTTTTTTGGTGATAACGTATACTCAATTGATGGTCCAATTGATACTCAAGATATAGCGTAGTGATATTTAGGAAGTCAATATTTGTTTTGTATCATAAATTTGAAGATCCAACGGTTGAAATTACAATTATTTCCTTAGGTATAAAATTATCATTTTGCCCTTTATATTTATTAAATGTAAGTTGTAAAATGAGATGTCAATAGTCCTCAATCTCCACCACCAACCTCCATCCATACTGTTAGTCAAACACTACCAAATAATCCACAACATCCCAAACATAAGGAGCATTATTATTTTTTTTTTTTTCCTATCATTTTCCCATAACCCAAACAAGATTTATTCAATTTCTTTTTTCTTTCCCTTAGGAGATCTTGCTCTTCACTGCAATCTCAAAACATCATACATTGGATCCCATTGGAGAAAGAATGGGCAACTTTGATTATTATGTGCAAACAAAAGGAACAGACATGAAATTGGATAAAGGAAATATAAAATAAAAATATATCAAAAAATTACTTTGTAAATTGAACTGTTAGGTCTGCAAAGATAAGGGAAATTTATGCTAGATTTGTAAAATAGGGGAGATATGAATTGGGGAAAACAGAGAGAGAGAGAGAGAGAGAGAGAGAGAGTCTCTCTCTCTCTCTCTCTCTCTCTCTCTCTCTCTCTCATTGTCGGTTAACCCAAATCTTCCCTTGGGTTCTTTAGAAGTGTTTATGGAGAATCAAACCCAAAATTTCAAATGTATAATGAACAAAGGTTAATGGTGCTTTAACAAGAGAGAAATCAAAATGCCATAACTTAAATACAAGAAAATACAGAAAAAGTATACAGGTCAAAAACTTTGACTCACAATCAACGAGAAAAAGAAATTGAGAGAGGTCGTGAGGAAGAGAGGGAAGGTTCCTTTGTACCCATATTTCCACTCCTAAGTTTCAAAATTGTGAGAATGTTGGTTGGCTAAATGGACTTTTGTTCTAAAATTTCAGCTATGTGGATAAAACATGGTTGGTTGTTTTTTGAGCTGAAGAGAGAGTTTTATATTGAATTTGGGGTGTTACTAATGACTGGTTTTTGGGTAGTAGAAGAGGCTTTTTTCCCCCATGAAACTAATTTGGTGTTTTGCCTTGGGTTGCTTTTGTTTAGGAAAAAGTTTGACATGTTTTTAGCATGATTTGGGAAATAAAGTTATTTGCTCTAAATAGCTGCTACTTTTGGTCATTGCAAGGTCTTAGCAATGGCAAATGTTGGCTAAAATGGGCTAGATTGCTCAATTTTAGGGTCAGCTATGTTTTTGAGTGGAAAATGGAGTTAGGCCGAAAATTAGAGGCATAGTCAGCTAGAGCATGGAGCCTTTTCTGGAATGGAAATTTTAGGTACAAGACCTCCTCCATAAGCCTAAGGTCCTGCCAGTTTCCCTTACCCACTTGGTAGCACGCATGGGCTAGGCTTATGCAAAAGGTCCGGAAAAACCAACTCATTTCCTTCAAACCACACTTTCTTAATTTTCCCCAGTAAGTTACACGAGCTTGAGTCATGCTTAAAATAATAAAATATAATACAATACATAAATTAGGCTTCGTAAAAAAATATGTTGCAAAAATGGGTATCAACTTTAGCCCCCAGAGCACGCATGGTGCTTAGGGCATGCGTGTGAGTAGTTGATGTTTCCGATTACGTGTAGATGTTGCAAGTTTAGGAACTAGCATACTCAAACACTTCATTTTTGTTTTGTTGAGAAAATATGGGTCGAAGAAGCCCGTTTGAAGAAATGTTGTGGGTCATGAAGCCCACTTGTAGAAAAATCTTGGGTCGAAGAAGCCCGTATGTAAAAAATCTCATGTGTCATGGACCTAGGCACTTGGTAGTTACGGGTTCCACCAGAGAACATCACTAGGCTAATACTAGTCCATATCCTCTTATATAGAGCACTATATAGCACTCAAAGAAAATGGCATAGCTTGCTTTTCATGACCATGTAGCTGACTTTAGCTTTCCCTCATTTAAATTGTACATGGCTCTAAATCCACCACCCCACTTTTGATTTGTCTATGCTACTATTTAAGGAGGTTTAACCTGTCTAGGATTCTCCTTTTTTTTTTTTTTTTTTTTTTNTCCCTCTCCCTCCCCCACTCTCTCTCTCTCTCTCTCTCTCTCTCTCTCTCTCTCTCTCTCTCTCTCTCTCTCTCTCTCTCTGTGTGAAGTTCAGAATGCCACTGCCAGCCTCCACCAGAGACCATTGCTGCCGCCAGCCTTCCTTTCACTCTCCCTTCTCCCTCCATACCTTCTGTAAATGGTGACCACCACTTATACCAAACCAGATCCCCAACGGCCGCCAACCACACCACTGTCTCCACCAACTCAGCACCTTCTTGCTCCACTTACTCTCTCACATTTTTGACACAATATTTTACGCCAAAACAAATGAAACATAAGATATTCATGAACATAAAGTATAGATTATGCCCATATCCATGAATTTCTTAACTCTTTATGCATGCAGAATAGAAGCTTTTAAATGTTAAAAGCTTTAGATTAGACATGGACTGTATCAAACTGCAAGAGGAACTGCAGGCAAATTAATGCAGTCAAAAGTTAGCAAAAACTCTCAAGGGCGCAAAAGAGATTCTTTTATTTGTTACATACCATTGAGAATTGGAAACATCAGTGATGATAAATTAAGTACACAGAATATATCATTTTTTATAAATCCATAAATCCACAATGAGAAGGAACTGTTTTACTTCAATAAAAGCTATGAGTCTCAAATCCAAATAAAATTCATTCAAGCAACTACAGTAAGGGATATAAATTCCAAGTTGTTCTGTTAACCCAAAAAGTAGTTTGAATACTGGACAAAACTAAGTAATCGTGCTAACATGCACAGGTGAGTCTGAACTTTTGGTGGCACAGAAGGAGATTACTTTGCAGGGTACCAAGCTTCATAACCGAAATGAAAATTTTTTATTATGTCATCAGTCATGGTGTAGAAAACTATTTTCTTGGTCATTATGTTAAATGCAACCCATGAGATCAACAACATATACAACCAATGAGTAATGACACACTGGCTTTCAAGAAACTAAAGCACTAGGCCATTGAGTCATTCAATTTTATTTGGATAATTTAATACTTAATTCAATTCTCAAAATTTTTTGTTTTTTGGTTTGGTAAACATGCATTTGGTTGATCTTGAACCCCCCAAATTCCCTCTTTTTTGGTAAGGTAGCATTTGTGTTAGAATTCATTGGCGTCAATTCTCTTTGGAATAATCCAGATTTGAAACCTAATGTGCATATAATTAAAATTCAAAATTCACAGATCATAAAAAACTTACTCCCAATAATTTTTTGCAATTGGAAAAAACATTACCTGTGGCAAAACAGTTGCGGGCCTCAAATTTGCAAACACTTGAAGGCCAGCCCGAAGCTGAAGTAACCCAGTCTCTGGCTTCAAGTGCTTCTCATTTTTATCCCACTTGTACCTTAACATAAAAAAAATAATAATAAATAAATAAATAAAAAGTCATAACAATTAATTAAATTACACCAACTGCAACAAAATTCAACATAAATACATGCATTAGTGACAAAATTTTCCAAATCTGCTTAGGTCGCATGTTGTGATTTTTGCTAACAAAAGTAATGTCAGAAGTGAAGTGGGCTCATGTGAAAGTGATGTTCCTCCTATCACAACTCATAATATCAACAGTTGTTGCATCAAAAGAATTAGTAGTTACCCCCCAATAGCTCCGAGCAAAACGGCATCGGATTGTTTAGCGGCGGAAAGGGTCTCCGCCGGCAATGGAAGGCCAGTCGAATCCAAGGCAGCTCCACCCATAGGCATCTCTTGGAAATCAAATTCAATCCCTAATATATAATAAATAAATCCAACATATATAATTTAATTAAATTATGGTCAAACTTAAACCCTAAAAACTAAACTAAACCCCTTGAAAGCATAAAAATATATTAGATTAAGAAAGAAAGAAAAAAAAATTAAGAAATTTAATAAATAAACAATAAAAAAAGCCGAAATTGTGAAAATAATCGAAAGCTTATGAGTTATATAACTGGTAAGAGCAAATGTGATAGGGCAATGAAGGAACCTTCGAGAGAGGCGGCAAGCTTGAGGACGTTGGTGGCGACGGAGATGACCTCAGGGCCGATACCATCACCAGGAAGCAGAGTGATGGTGTAGCGTTTTGAAGGTGTGGTAGCGGCGCACCTGATTCGGCCCACTGAGTTTTTATAAGAGGAGGAGGGCCTCATGCCCATGAAGAAAGGCTTCGCAATCGCATTGTTGAATTGCAGACTAGCCATTGCCATTGCTCTCAACTCAACTGAGATGTGAGTTCAGTTCAGAGCAATGTTGTGACGTGTGACCCTGTTTAGTTGTTTTGTCTGTTCACTCGTGTGTGAGAAGAAGAAAGGGAAGCTGCAAGGACCAAATTTCACATTTGCCTCTCCAATTTTTATTTTTAACTATTAATTTAAAGGTTTTTTTTCTTCTCAAAAAAAATTTTAAGGTTTCTTTTTCTTTTTTTTTTCCTTTTCTTTTTTAAGTCCACCACTTTGCAAAGATGGGTGGCACTAAGAAAAATTAACTCTTTTTTTTTTTTTTTGAGGAACTAAGAAAAATTAACTTGATAGGTTTAAGGAAGGACAGTGAATTTCAACCCTGAATGATTCTGCTAGAAACATCAACAAAAAAATATATATAATATATATATATCAATAAACTAAGTTACAAATCTAAGTGCTTTCGTTAAAAACTAGTAGGTGCACAAAATAATGACACTTGTCTTTTTGTTAATGTATATAAAGACACAGGTCATACTTTAGAATGGTGTAAACTTACATTGCCATATGACAAACAATGATTTGTAGACACCTTACGTATTTGACATGTTTAGTTTTTCTTTTTCTTTTAATAATGAATCTCTTTAAATATTCCTGAATAAGGCTGCGTTTGGTTCGCGTAAAACGTTTTCCGGAAAATATATATTTTCCAGAAATGCTATTTTCCGGAAAAGGAAAATGTATTGAGGTTGTTTGGCTGTCTCGGAAATCGTTTTACGGAAAATCAATTCCGGTGTTTGGTTCGGTCAAACATTTTACGGAAAATGCTTTTTGTTTTACGAAAAATCAATTTTTATGTTTGGTTCAGGTAAACATTTTACGGAAAATGAAATCCATTTTTTCCGGAAAATCAATTTTCATGTTTGGTTTGTGAATTAATTTTACGGAAAATATAAAATGCCTTACAAATTTCGACTCCTACATTATCTAGACAAACCTGTAATAATTAGAAACTAATCATCCACTTCAACATACACCTGCATTGCGTATACATATCTGTAACAGTACAAAAATAATCATCCACTTCAACATCAAAAATAATCATTTAAATATGCCGATAATATTAATATAAAAATAGCCACATTCATCGTTCACCATTGTCATTACACCTCCATGGTGTACAAAAATGATACCTACTCGTGATATCTGAATAGTACAAATACATAATTTCGGCAACTGTATTGTCCCAATAATACAAAGTACTATATATATAATACAGTGGTAGGTTAATACTAGTTCTACAACAAAAGTGAATTCATAAAGCTACCACCACAGTCTACATGAAACAGGCAAGTCAAAGTTGTGAGGAAAAAAAAATATCCAGCCACATCTTTCGCAGCCTAGCATTCTTGGCCAGAAATCCCCGTGCTACCTTCTCATTTTCACACAGATGGTCAAACGCATTTGCAAGCATTTCTTCACTATACCCATCTGCCATCATAGCCATAACCTCATTATAAAGAGATGTGTAATCTACTGGGCCCGATTGATTTCTTTAAGAGCCGTAGCTATATTCTTCAACTGATCAGACAAATCAGTCAACACGCTATCATCAACAGTAGAAGGTGCACGACCTCTTTTACGAGACTTGGAAATTCCCGACCCAGTTGTGGAGGACTCGACTACATTCTTACCTTTTTCGAGCACATCTTCCTCCACATTATCAGCAACAAATTCAGCACTGTCGCCATTATCTGGCTCATTTTCATAATCTATATAGGACTTTGAAAAGCCACCCGTGGCTGTGTCCTTGCCCACGACAAGAGCTAACTCATCATACATCTCTATTTTCTTGTTTAGAAAATCTGCATGCTTTCGATGCGCCTGTAAGGGAGAAAGGAACGTATAATAACAATGCAATAATTACTGCACTCATAAATTCAATATTCAATGCATTAATCATGCCAGTAAACAAAAAAATCTGTTATTACATGAAACATAAAGTGGGTGTCCATCCTTGTCAAATTAAACATAAAATCATGGTGTGGAATAGATGCTGCATTTAAACATCTAGCTATGGTAGTGTGACATTACTCTAGGATTAAAACTTAATAAATCATGATAAAGTTTACTTCACACCAGTATATAATTTACTAAAACTTCATCTAACCTCTAACATTTATTCATAGATGTCTTCTTTGAAACTATGAATATCTTTTCAAATAAATTCTTTGC